>NW_026705206.1:0-300000 GCF_029867415.1 Vicia villosa | reverse complement strand
TTGTGAGTAACAATTTTATTACTAATGGTTCCATTTAGTGTGTAGATATTATGTTATAAATCTTATACAGGATTCATCAGAAGAAGAGTACAACAACTACATCTGAAACATCCAGAAGATTGACAAAGATAAACATCATTCATCAGATGTTCTGATTAAGAACATATCAAGCAAAGCCAAAGACCACAGATCAGAAGCAAGAGAAGCAATAATAAGGAACAAGATCATTCAGAAGAAAAAGCAATATCAAGGCCTACATGCAACAGACTCAATCAAGAAAATACATCAGAAGCTTTAAGAAAAATGAACAAGAAAGATCAACCGCAAGAAGCTTTGGAAGTATCAGAAGATCATACAAGTATGAAGATCAGAAGTTCTGAAGCTACAAGTTTTGAAGACTACGATACAATGACATATAACATACAAACAATCAGCAGAAGTCACTAACAAACCAATGAAGAATCTACAACTTAGCACACAAATTAAGTAAAATATAAAGAGCTTAGAATCTAAGGGAGATACGTTAGTAGCATCATCACATGCAAAACAGTTGCAACATTTAAAAGGAACAATTCCCAAGGTTGAAAGAAGAAGTAACTCACATGCAGCGCATTAAAAAGACAAGCTTATCCAAAGAAGCACGCCATCAACTATAATCATCATGTTGAGGATAAGGTTCTGCCAAGAATAACACATGTCACAAAAGGCTCAATCCAGACGAAGCATTCAAGACAACATTCAAACAAGTCTCAACGACTAGATTCCAATGGTAACACACCAAGCTATATATATCGATCAAACTTCAAACTTGAATGTGTGTCCACCCGTACACATTAAGTGCATTAAGTAAGTATTCAAAGTGTGTATCCATGGTGCAACCACAAAGTGCAGAAAAGGAGAAACCTCGAGAGAAAATATGTAGAGAGAAGCTAAGCATGAAGAGTAGAAAAAGAAACTACATGAAACTATGCTTCAGAAGCTACACTAAAGGAAACACATAGTTAGTATGTTATGAATTAATCTATGGTGTTGTTATACACTAATCATATGCCTATATGAAGAATCCCAGAAGATGAAAAGGAAGAAAACCTGTTGTTAAGCAGGATCATCAAATGGAGTTAGAAGATATCCAAGAATGTTTGATCATGTGGATTAATGATCATATCGAAAGACTTAGGAAACTGAAGACACTGAGTTGTTGCTCGTAAGAAGTGTTTCATGTGGATTAATGATCATTGTCCAGATGGTCAGTCACAATAGTTGGTTGTGCAGGTGGTAAGTCACGACGGAGGATCGTGCAGTTGTAATCATGATTTGGTTATAGTGGATTAAGACCTCTGTTGAGAGGCAAATCACCTGAAGAAGGTGGACTGGAGGTAGCCTTAGTTAGAAGGTGAACCAGGATAAAAATGAATGTGTCTTTTACTTTCTGCACATGTCATTTTAACTTAGAACTTCCAAGCCTTAATCTGCAGAACTGTACTAAACGTGTCAGAAGTTCTGATATCCTTAGAAGTTAAAATGAACATCTCATTGGTTGTGTAGTTTTACACTTCATGCTTCCGCAACATCAAAGCATAATCCAATAGATGACTAAACCGAAGAAAGAAAAGACATTAAAGAAAAATAAAGGGAAATTTTAATTAATAGAGAACACAATTCAATCCCCCCTTTCTTGTGTTTTTTCTCCACTGTAATACGGTGAACTGACTTTATTTGAAATGTCGCGGTAAGCAAGAGTCGCCACCGACTTTTATTTTATCCAAACAAGTTAGAAAGGCTAAAAGAAACAGAAAAAAACCTTTTAAATAAAATAGGGTTCGGGGGGTAATTATGCAAAGGGAAGGTGTAAGGCACCCTTTGCATCCATGGTTTTCCATGGGCTCTTAATTGCTTTGCTCGTTTTGAAACCAAAAGTTTAGAAATGTATAGAAGATGAAGAAACAAGGGCTTTAGCTCGTAAATGAGCGTAGCCTTGAGAGTGTTTGTTTAAGAAAAATTTGATAAAATACATTTTAGCCAGAGCAAGGCAATTAGGGGCAATTACCTTATAATTTGAAAAAAGAGTTCTTTTAGCCTTTCAGGGTGAAAGGGTCTATCCATGCCATAGAGGGCAGGAAGCCTTTCGTTTGGAGGTTGAAGGGTCATCGAGTTATCATTCGCCTTAAGACTGACCCATGCCATAGAGAAGGCAGGTAGTCTAAAGGGAAGGATCAGAATAGTCTTTCGTAGGCAGCCAGAGGATACCTCAGCCTTTTCGTAGGCAACTTCTGAGGGTTGAGGTCATATTAGTGTATCGAAGGCAGCATCATTAGGGACTTATGACCGTTATTTGTATCGATGCAGCATGGCTGAGGTATCCTCGTATTCGAGGGACATGGCTATTCTGCAAAAAAACACAAAGGCAACAGGCAACAGAGAGGTTACCCCAAAAGTGTGTGTGGGTGCAACAATCACGTGGTTAACTTCAATGACATTTATCTTGTAAAATTAATGATTCTAGATTCAATTCAAGGTTATCACTCCCTAAAATTACTAACCACAGGAATTTATAATTAAAGCAATAACGGGAGAGGGAAATTGAAACCAGCGGAGGGAGAGGGGAATTGAAACCAGCGGGATAATAAATAACAAAAGATTTTAGAGTTTAGGGTTTAGGGTTACCGACTATTCGACGCTTTGGCAATGGGAAAACCCTGAAAAGGTGGGAAAAATAGGAAACAAACAGTAGGGTGAGCGCATTATCGGTTCAGTGATCAATTAGGGTTAACCCTAATCAATAAAAAGTAAAAATACGAGAAAAAGGGTAAAATACTTAGCTTCGATTAACGAAGGTTGATGGGTAAAGATTTGCCTTGAGCATGAAGCATTGACCCTGACCATTAAATAATTGGCAAAAGAATAAAAGGAAAAAAAAGTAAGTGTAGGAGGAGTTCCATTGGAAAGGGAATTAAACCTTAATAAAATAAAAGATAAATAAATATTTAATTAAGAAAAGTTAGAACTTAGCTTCGTAAAAGGCATGGCGGGTAGTTGGGAGGTATCTCATGATTACCCTGCATACACAAAGAAATATTTTTAGTGCACGCACGATCTTCGTAAACCCTGATTCGGGCACAAGTTAACCATAGGTAATAGAATAAATTCATTGTTGGTTTTCAACCAATTAATTAAGTCGGTGAAAATCGAGTTTTGATTAAATATCTAATCCTAATAAGTATTTTAATCCATTGATAAAAATATTAAACTATTTAAACAATTGAGCAATTAAATTAAATTAAACATTTAATTATTTAAGCCAAATAAAAACCATTATTAATGATCAAATTAATCATTTAATTCTAAAAATAAATTTTATCAACAATAAATAAAAAAAGTTTGATTAAAAAATATATTTAAAAGGAATTTTATAAGAAATAATCAATACATGAACAAATAGTTAAGAAGTAAATAATTAGAATAAATAATAATAGTGAAAAACTAAAAAAGAAAATAAACAAAAGCATTTACGTAATTAAAAAAAAATTTAGAAAATCCTTAGCTGATCCTGTGTTGCTCGTTGGTGACGTGCTTAGATGCGTTGGATTGGATAATGAGATGATCCAATGGTTGTTGGGAGAAGAGCGCACCATATGCGCGTGGAGCCTCCCATACTGGATCTGTGAGCAACACAATTCATGAAAAATTGAAGGAAATAATTGCAAGAGGCAGGGATCGAACCCCTGCACTTGCGTATGAAGGTCTTTGGACAAAATGCGCTGCCAACTGAGCCAGTTATGATTGCTGATATTGATTTGGTCCGGGATCAATATAATCCATTAAATGACGTGAATGAATTAAAAAAAAAGCCCAGACTTTGTCTTCTTCGTGAAGACTGTACCTTTCGTCCACAGTTGCTTCATGTTGCTGTAGACCTGTGCAAATCAAAACCAGAAAAATACCACGCATAACTTCAAGATAAAATCATGAATCAATGTGAAATCGACCCCTGAATTCAACCGCGCTATTGGTTTCGTCCAATTTTGGCTCTAACCCGCTTTCCCCAAAATCACAAACGTGAGCCCTAACTATGGTGATTCGTAGTACCTGAAACTAAACTCAAATTAAACATCACAGATAGTTCGCAAATAAGATTATGAGCACAAATATGTAATCAAATTCGATTTATCATGTGTGTATGGATGAATTAGAATCTAAGATTTTTTTGACCAAACCGTAAACTGCAGGGCAGAGTTCTTGGACGTGTTAGCGACTGGTATTGATCTGGAAAGCTTCAAGGGCGATCGAGGATTATCGTGCTACACTTAGAATGGCGTGAATCGATCCACCACTTGGTCTGATATTTCCACTTCGTTCACGGTTTTCTTCAAAGTTCAGTAGTGTTCTTTTGCAGCCGAGAAAAAGAATCCTTTATGATGAATTTCTCATATCCTTTTATAGATGGATTTGTAGGTTAAATCAATGAGAATAATTTGATTGATGAATGATTGGTGCAAATTAGGAAGAATGGGATTGTGATTCCGTAACCGCAAAACGTGAGTCTTTCAATTGGTGGTCCCATGCAAATTCTCTCTTTTTTTATTTTATTTTGGACATGATCAAAAAAAACAATGATAATAATAATAATAACAAAAGGAAAATGAAAATTTAGTAACAATAAATAAATAAGTAATGGATAAAAACCAAAATGCAAGTGGAAAAAATAGAATGATATGCATATTTATTTTTATTTTTATTTTTGAAATTTTAAAATGATGCAAAATGAAATGATAAACATACGCCAGATAAAATTTAGGAGGGCAAATTTTGGGGTATGACAGCTGCCCCTGTTCAATTTTCTTATATCTGAAGATGTAGAGTGGTTTGTGCGCCAGTCGAAATCTGAAGGTAGAAGAGGATTGAACACTAGAATACCCAGGAATTTGCCCTAGCTGAAGTAGGGGCTTTTGTCGGAGATGGGTTTTGACGATGCCATCCAGGTGTTTGGAAAAGATGTATGAGACGGTCATTGAAGATTCCACCTGATTTGGATAAATACGAGATTCAGAATAAGTCGTATGTTAGACTATATCCGAGCTTGAAGTTTTGAGAAGTGTTTGTTGGTGATGGGCTTAAAGATGCCATCAGATGTTTGAAAAGTTGTTTGTCTAAAGCAGATGCTTTTTAGACTGGATCATATGTATTGATTATATTTGAAGGAGAGATTCATTAAAATGAAGTAATGTCTTACAGAAGACTGCCTGGAGAGTTTCCTGAATATGGTATATCACTGACTGGTGTAAAGAAGATTAGGCTTTAAACAAAGCTCGGGAAGAATCGTCTTAGAGAAGATTAACTGAGAAGCTCCTTGAAAGGGCAAGAGATGTCTTAGAACATGTTGGATGAATATGTTGAAGAAGATTACCTATAAAGGTTGAGATATGTCTTAAACAAGATTAACCTAGAAAGGTATGGTATGTCTTAAACAAGACTGACCTAGACAGGCTCCTAGAAAGGAAGTGATACGTCTTAAACAAGACTACCTAGAAAGGATAAGAAACGTCTCAGAAAAGACTACCTAGAGAGGTTCCTAGAAAGGACATGAATAATCTTAGAAAAGATTATCTAGAAAGGCTCCTAGAAAGGATATGATACGTCTTAAACAAGACTACCTAGAAAGGCTCCTACAAAGGAAATGAATCATCTTAGAAAAGATTACCTAAAAAGGTTCCTAGAAAGGATATGGATCATCTTAGAAAAGATTACCTAGAAAGGTTCCTAGAAAGGAGGATGAATGTCTTAGAAAAGACTACTTAGAGAGGTTGTGATATGCCTTAAACAAGGCCGACCTAGAAAGGCTCCTAGAAAGGATATGAAGTTCTTTGATTGTTTCTGGATTATCTTTGAAGAAAGACCCGGAATGAAGTATTAGAATTGTATTTATCTTTAATGAGATTGAATCGTTGATACAATTGCATTTGCACCGCACTTGGATGATAATATTCTTTTGATTATGAAATGACCTAAAAAGGAAAGATTAGTTTTATGCAATGTCATGATGCATGTATTGAGATTCTCGAAATAAACGAGAGTATTGTATGTTATGAATGTATTTATGAATGATGCAGGGATGGACTATATAGTCGAAGCATATTGATAACTCTTGTATAGCAACTGCTGATTGAGAAAATAAATCCCTGTGTGCTGTTGGAGATAATGACAAGAGAATTCCTGTCTTTCGTTCGATGATATCCAGCTGGGGGTTTTTGATCTTTGCTTGGGGATGAAAGTTTATTTGAATGATTCGTCTTGATGTACCCTGACTGGGGATAAGGGAGATGAATATCCTTGCTTGGAGAAGTGTTGAAGATGTAAACTCTGTTGAGGAATTAAGTCTCTGTTGGTACGAGATTATTTGAAGGTATCTTCTTAATGATTACTCTGTGGGGGTATGATCCTGTGTAACTGGTTTTGTGGGAAGGCATGAATGCCTTGAACATTGCCGCCAGTATTATAGTAACTACCATTCTTGGGTTTGTATTGATTAGGACACACCACTGAATATTGATCAAGATGTCGAACTGGACGTGCATAGATTTGCTCCTACTAGTAGGGACTTTAGAAAGATTCGCCTCGCGAGGACTTCATGAGAGGTGCATTATGGGCGTCATGCCCCTAGTAATCATAGGCTCAGGACAAAGCCCCATGTTGATTGGGAAATAACTTCAGATCTACTTGGATGCATACCCCTGATTGTTTGGGTTTTTTGAGAGATTCTTGGAATCTTGACTTGATTGCTCCAGATTGACTGGGCAAAACGTGCCATGCCCCTTGTATACGTAAGAGACATTGCTTCTGAAGTAATTTTGTCTGTCGGGATGACTTTTAGTCATTAGTTGTACCTTTGTGCAAATTCTTTCTGATGCTAACACTTGAAATTATGTAGCAGAATATGTTTAATAATGAATTCATGAGATGCAATGCATACATTTGTCTTGAGTTTTTGAAAACATTTGAAATAGGAGATGTAACAGCGTGATATTTGTAAAAACATGATATTTGTAAAAAAAGAAATACCAACTCAGCATTTTTGGTAAACCTTAAGGAGTCAGGATACCTTTTTAGTGACAGTATACTTTCGAACTAACCATGCTTCAGTTAGGACTTTCAAGGGTTGTAACATGGCTTAGTTCACGGTTTAAGAAACAAAGGATAAAGGCTCAAAGTCTATTTGTACCCACCCCTCTTCGTGATGATCTTCAGTCCTAAGCTTAGTTAATTCAACTTATGCATTCAGGTTCCAAGAGACTTTTGGATTTGCACCTTTGATAATGATGATGGTTCACAAACAAAGAGAACTTTTTGAGATGGCAGTCATTTCTTACTTTCGGTAGTCACAACATTGTGTTGTTCAGGAATTTATTGACTTCTCTATTTTCATCTTTTTGATATCCCTAACTTTTTCCTGAACTGTTTATTTTTGATATTACAGTCAGCGGGATGCCTTGATTTTTGCCTAAGTCATCTTTTGATTTTTGACTTAGCAGGCTATTCTTTGTATATATGTTTTTTCATTTTTTCTTTTTGAAAGATATTGACTGCCTCGCTTAATGATTGGTGAACCATCATTGGCTTTTGATTGACATCTCTGACACTTCTTTGATGTGTGCGGATGAACGCTTGTGGTTGAAACCTTTGTTGAAAGGTGTACTGAGTGATTCTCTTAAAATAGAATGCACAGCCAAATTAACTGAGAACTACCCTGCCCCAGGTTATGATCAAAGGTATTGAATTATTCAAGAAAGGAAACTCCTACAACTTAGGCTCAAAAGGGGGTTGACGAAGGATTAACATCCTTATATCTCCACTGTTTAGGAATTGAAACAATGCATGTACATCGTCAGCATAGTCCACTCAAAAGCATACTGTATGAGGTTGCGGTATCTTTTTCGTCATTCTCCCTCAAAAGGTATACAGCTTTAGCAGGAGTTGAGTATCATAAAACATATGCAAAGTAAAGATGCAGTTTAGATGAGTGGTAACGAAATAATTTATTCAAGACAAACGTATGCAATGCACTGATGATGATTATTAAGACAGATAATGTCTATCATAAGACGAATATTTAAACAAACAGAAAAGAAATATGCAAATGAAAGTAGATCTAATGATCCAAAAGTTCGTCCGTCTAGACGTCAATTAGTCTTGTCATGACTAGGCATAGGAGCGGTGATCACCACAGGAGTTCTCGGATGGTTGAATTCAATTTCTCCAGCATCGATCATGTCTTGAATCTTGTTTTTCAATGACCAGCAGCTATTTGTATCATGACCAGGACTATCAGAGTGATATGCACATCTCACATTAGGATTATAGCTACGAGAAGAAGTACTAGGATTCTTAGGGGGATCCTTTAAAGCGATCAACTGCGACTTCAGTAGGTGTTGTAATGCTTGAGCCAATGACATATTGATCTTTGTGAATTGACGCTTAGGTACATCTGACTCGCGTCTTTGTTACGGAACTGGTGTAGAGATCAAAATTTTCCCCACAGATTGGTTTTGTTCATTGCGACCTTTCCGATTGTGCTCAGCATTAGTCAGGTGAGGTTCTTCAGATGAGTCGAAGGCAATGATCTTTTCATCAATTAAGTCTTGAATCTTGTGCTTTAATTGCCAACAATCCTTTGTATCATGACCAGGACTATTCGAATGATAAGCACATCTCGCATGGTACTTATACCCAGGAGTGGGGTTGGTAGGAAATGAATATGGAGGTAGTAGAGTTATCAAATTCTGATTGAGCAGTTGTTGGAGAACTTGAGACAGCGGTATACATAATGGAGTAAATGACCGCTTAGGCTTGGATCTCTGATTATCTTGACCACCTTGATGCTTATATTGATTCTTCTCTTTCTCTATCTGAAGTGCCTTCAATTCTTCTTGCCCCTTGGCCAAGTGAAAAATTTGTTTCCATGGCTAGAGGAAAATAAATCCTCTTGCCCCTTGATTAGGAATTCAGTCCTTGATAAGAGCACCTAAAATAGTGCGCCCTAAATCCCTAAGATCCTTGAAAGGGTCAGTTAAATCATGTTATGCTTATGATGTCATGATGTCATGAAGTTATGCAAATGCAGTTCATTAGGCATAGTGTAGGGTAGTAAGGACAAACAAGTCCTTTTAACAAAACCTGCAAGGAAAAGAAGGTTAGTAGCAAACATAAACAAGTCACGCAAGTCACGCAAGCCACACAATTTTGCCTTATGGTTAGGCTTGCACGTGGTCAAAAGGTATGTACCCTCCTCCTGAAGTTTAGTTGGTTCAAACCTGTCCTATATAAAGATCGGGTTTTAGGGAGCTCATATCATTGACCTTTCTCGAAGGCGCTTATCTCAGTTCGGCAATCGAATCGCCAACCGAAAAGGTCCTGAAAGTCCAGTCCATATGAGTGTAGCTTCGAGTATCAACCAACTTCAGCCGGAACCAAAGCCAGCCATCTCGCTACTTTCTAATAGGCTAAAGTCAAGTTCGACTAAGGTTCTAAGGGCAAATTAGTGCTTAATGACACCATGCGGCAGCCAAGCATTTCCTCAGGTCGGATCCCAAGGAACACCAGGACAAACCAATGTGTCACACTAACGATGACCATCAGATCAACCACATCAGTATACGCTGTGCAGTCTCCTTGATCTCATGCCATATACCTAAGGTACTCAGATCCGGGTTAGGATCTTTCACACATCAAGATACCCAAAACAACCCTGCAAAAATAAAGCAAGCAAAGCAAACAATAGAAAACATTTAAGGTGAATCCTAAACTTTTAAGGTAACCCCTCTTTTATCGAAATTAATCCCCAGCAGAGTCGCCAGTTCTGTAATATGGTGAACTGACTTTATTTGAAATGTCGTGGTAAGCAAGAGTCGCCACCGACTTTTATTTTATCCAAACAAGTTAGAAAGGCTAAAAGAAACAGAAAAAAACCTTTTAAATAAAATAGGGTTCGGGGGGTAATTATGCAAAGGGAAGGTGTAAGGCACCCTTTGCATCCATGGTTTTCCATGGGCTCTTAATTGCTTTGCTCGTTTTGAAACCAAAAGTTTAGAAATGTATAGAAGATGAAGAAACAAGGGCTTTATCTCGTAAATGAGCGTAGCCTTGAGAGTGTTTGTTTAAGAAAAAGTTGATAAAAGACATTTTAGCCAGAGCAAGGCAATTAGGGGCAATTACCTTATAATTTGAAAAAAGAGTTCTTTTAGCCTTTCAGGGTGAAAGGGTCTATCCATGCCATAGAGGGCAGGAAGCCTTTCGTTTGGAGGTTGAAGGGTCATCGAGTTATCATTCGCCTTAAGACTGACCCATGCCATAGAGAAGGCAGGTAGTCTAAAGGGAAGGATCAGAATAGTC
The DNA here is from genome assembly GCF_029867415.1 of Vicia villosa. Classification (NCBI taxonomy): domain Eukaryota; kingdom Viridiplantae; phylum Streptophyta; class Magnoliopsida; order Fabales; family Fabaceae; genus Vicia; species Vicia villosa. Next base: position 289,617 of record NW_026705206.1, on the reverse strand, counting down.
TTTCGTAGGCAGCCAGATGATACCTCAGCCTTTTCGTAGGCAACTTCCGAGGGTCGAGGTCATATTAGTGTATCGAAGGCAGCATCATTAGGGACTTATGACCGTTATCTGTATCGATGCAGCATGGCTGAGGTATCCTCGTATTCGAGGGACATGGCTATTCTGCAAAAAAACACAAAGGCAACAGGCAACAGAGAGGTTACCCCAAAAGTGTGCGTGGGTGCAACATTCACGTGGTTAACTTCAATGACATTTATCTTGTAAAATTAATGATTCTAGATTCAATTCAAGGTTATCACTCCCTAAAATTACTAACCACAGCAATTTATAATTAAAGCAATAACGGGAGAGGGAAATTGAAACCAGCGGAGGGAGAGGGGAATTGAAACCAGCGGGATAATAAATAACAAAAGATTTTAGAGTTTAGGGTTTAGGGTTACCGACTATTCGACGCTTTGGCAATGGGAAAACCCTGAAAAGGTGGGAAAAATAAGAAACAAATAGTAGGGTGAGCGCATTATCGGTTCAGTGATCAATTAGGGTTAACCCTAATCAATAAAAAGTAAAAATACGAGGAAAAGGGTAAAATACTTAGCTTCGATTAACGAAGGTTGATGGGTAAAGATTTGCCTTGAGCATGAAGCATTGACCCTGACCATTAAATAATTGGCAAAAGAATAAAAGGAAAAAAAAGTAAGTGTAGGAGGAGTTCCATTGGAAAGGGAATTAAACCTTAATAAAATAAAAGATAAATAAATATTTAATTAAGAAAAGTTAGAACTTAGCTTCGTAAAAGGCATGGCGGGTAGTTGGGAGGTATCTCATGATTACCCTGCATACACAAAGAAATATTTTTAGTGCACGCACGATCTTCGTAAACCCTGATTAGGTCACAAGTTAACCATAGGTAATAGAATAAATTCATTGTTGGTTTTCAACCAATTAATTAAGTCGGTGAAAATCGAGTTTTGATTAAATATCTAATCCTAATAAGTATTTTAATCCATTGATAAAAATATTAAACTATTTAAACAATTGAGCAATTAAATTAAATTAAACATTTAATTATTTAAGCCAAATAAAAACCATTATTAATGATCAAATTAATTATTTAATTCTAAAAATAAATTTTATCAACAATAAATAAAAAAAGTTTGATTAAAAAATATATTTTAAAGGAATTTTATAAGAAATAATCAATACATGAACAAATAGTTATGAAGTAAATAATTAGAATAAATAATAATAGTGAAAAACTAAAAAAGAAAATAAACAAAAGCATTTACGTAATTAAAAAAAATTTAAGAAAATGCTTAGCTGATCCTGTGTTGCTCGTTGGTGACGTCTATGATGGACCGGCGTGCTTAGATGCGTTGGATTGGATAATGAGATGATCCAATGGTTGTTGGGAGAAGAGCGCACCATATGCGCGTGGAGCCTCCCATACTGGATCTGTGAGCAACACAATTCATGAAAAATTGAAGGAAATAATTGCAAGAGGCAGGGATCGAACCCCTGCACTTGCGTATGAAGGTCTTTGGACACAATGCGCTGCCAACTGAGCCAGTTATGATTGCTGATATTGATTTGGTCCGGGATTAATATAATCCATTAAATGACGTGAATGAATTAAAAGAAAAAGCCCAGACTTTGTCTTCTTCGTGAAGACTGTACCTTTCGTCCACAGTTGCTTCATGTTGCTGTAGACCTGTGCAAATCAAAACCAGAAAAATACCACGCATAACTTCAAGATAAAATCATGAATCAATGTGAAATCGACCCCTAAATTCAACCGCGCTATTGGTTTCGTCCAATTTTGGCTCTAACCCGCTTTCCCCAAAATCACAAACGTGAGCCCTAACTATGGTGATTCGTAGTACCTGAAACTAAACTCAAATTAAACATCACAGATAGTTCGCAAATAAGATTATGAGCACAAATATGTAATCAAATTCGATTTATCATGTGTGTATGGATGAATTAGAATCTAAGATTTTTTTGACCAAACCGTAAACTGCAGGGCAGAGTTCTTGGACGTGTTAGCGACTGGTATTGATCTGGAAAGCTTCAAGGGCGATCGAGGATTATCGTGCTACACTTAGAATGGCGTGAATCGATCCACCACTTGGTCTGATATTTCCACTTCGTTCACGGTTTTCTTCAAAGTTCAGTAGTGTTCTTTTGCAGCCGAGAAAAAGAATCCTTTATGATGAATTTCTTATATCCTTTTATAGATGGATTTGTAGGTTAAATCAATGAGAATAATTTGATTGATGAATGATTGGTGCAAATTAGGAAGAATGGGATTGTGATTCCGTAACCGCAAAACGTGAGTCTTTCAATTGGTGGTCCCATGCAAATTCTCTCTTTTTTTATTTTATTTTGGACATGATCAAAAAAAACAATGATAATAATAATAATAACAAAAGGAAAATGAAAATTTAGTAACAATAAATAAATAAGTAATGGATAAAAACCAAAATGCAAGTGGAAAAAATAGAATGATATGCATATTTATTTTTATTTTTATTTTTGAAATTTTAAAATGATGCAAAATGAAATGATAAACATACGCCATATAAAATTTAGGAGGGCAAATTTTGGGGTATGACATCCACCTTCAGTTGAGAATGACATTGCTTGTTTTGTATGCAATATGTCATTTATGATTGATAAAATCTATGTGAATGCTATTGATGAATGTGATAATGTGGTGATGTTGTGACAACATAATTGTAATGTTGATGTTGTGTTCAGTGTGAATTACGTACAATGTGATTGTTTGATTTGTGTTGAGGCACGAATACATTATACTCGGTGTTATTTCGGTGAGTTATTTCGTGATGATATTGTTCATCTTAATTGGTGTTGATGATTAGCATGCTAGTTGTGGTGCATGCATTCATAATCATAATTGTGGTTGTATCCCGGTGGTGTTTGGATCAATGGAAGCTAATTCCCATTGTGTGGATTTAGTGATTTGGCGGTGGCCGTATCCCGGTGGTGTTTGGATCGGTGAGATGAGTTAATCCCATGATTGGTACCACATGCATCGTGTCTCATTGCATTCTTATGTATGATTATTATAACATGAGAGGATGAATTCCACTGTTATAATGTGGCGATGTAACTTGTGTTATTGGTGATTTGTGAATCGTTGATTGAATTTACTAAAATCTAGAATATGTTGCAATAGGGTGAACAATTTATTTATGATGTTTTATTGTTTATGAACTCATAATATATTTTAATTGTGAATATGTCTGATCAGTGTATTTTGATACACGATCCTCTATGTTTATACTTTTACAATTCCATGTTTTATTTTGGTTATTCTTCCCATTTAATGTGTTTTTATAATTTAGTTTATTTTTATACTTATTTGATTTTCGTATTTTATTTTCAGCTTTGGAAGCTTTCACGGAAACGATCATAACTGGAGTTCCAGGAATCCGATTAAGTCGTTCTAATAATCGCCGGAAAGTTAAGACAGAGAGCTACGACTTTTGTGTTGGAGTCGGAGTCAGATTCGGAGCGCATAATTTCCAAGTTTTCGTTTTAAGTTGCAGCCTTAGTTTTATTTAGTTTTGGGTCATTTGTTATGGATCTGAGTTATATTTTCGACCTGGTTCGGATTTTTAGTGAAAACCTTATTTTGTTTTATAAGGGTTGGAAGCCGCTACAGTACTTTTACCTTCTATTCATCAAAAATATTATTTTCTTTCACGATTATGATGGAGAACTAATTCCCTGAGTTGATCTACTGTAATTGCGTTCCAACGCTTTGAGGTTTTTAATTTACCAATTCAATTTCGTTTCTCTTTCAATTCTATTTTATGAAATTAAATTTTCTTAATATGTTGTTTCATGGAATGTGTTGATTAAATTTGTATGATTGTATTCCTAATCTTTAATCGCTATTTGCGTCGCTTAGTTGTTGAATCGCGTTTGTAATTCGTGTTTGCTTAATTCACGAGGGCTTAATCCGTTTGCTTAATTCAGAAAATAGGAATTCAATATATTATATATCGGTCTGCGCTTGTCAGTTGATATTGAAATCGAATAAAGATCGAAGCCGCTTAGGGAATTGGTAAGGTAAAAATCAGTGATTAGCAGGAACCCGAAAATAGTAGATTAACTTATTTATTTAATCACTTATTTTAATCACTTAATCTGTTTTATAAGTTGATTCTGAAATCATAAACCCCCTCATAATAGTTTCTATTGGTTAATAACAATACAAGAATCCTTGTGAGAACGATATTCGAGTTGTCGTTACCGCTAAACTACAGTTTTACAAAATACTCGTTTTTGATTCGTGTGCGACAGCAGATCAAATTGGCGCCATTGCCGGGGATTCTTGTGAATATTAACTAATTTTATAGTCATAGGTTTAGTGTTCTTGCTTCTTTTTTTTTTTTTTGTGTTTGTTGATTTTCAGGGTTGCAGTACAGTGATAAGTTTTCCAACGTATCAGGTAAGTTTTGAAACCTACTGTTTCGATTTGCTCCGATTTTTTCCAGAAAATCAGAAAAAAATCGAGGAACAGTACTCCTTTAGAATAGAATTCTAAAAGATTTCGACCCTAAAAATCACAAATTTCTCCTTTTTCTATTTTTAATTAATTTTTTTACTGTTTTCATAGTGTCAAAAAATTCCAAAAAAAATCTCAAAATTTTTATTTGTCTTCATTAGATTAAATTTCTTGCTTTTGTATTTTTTTTGAATTTATTTTAATCATATTTGTTCTTTCGTATCAAAAAAAATGGGAGACTCATTGGATCAGTTGGCTTATTTTATTAATTTGATGGAAGTAAGAGAACATCAATCATGCTATCAAAATCATATTCCACTTGCGATTTGCAATATTTGTTCTTCAAATTTTCATGGTAATGATGCATGTCCTGTGTTGTTAGATACTAATTTTTATGGTGAGGCTCAAATGGTAGGTGATCTTCAAGCAGAATACTCATACACTGAAGAGTAGCCTATTTGGTCATATCAACAATTTCAACAAAATGCATCATTGAAAGCTGACACGCAATCATATATTTGGAAGAAATTATTAAGGAAATGGGTGAAAATAATAAGCGAATGACTGAAAATAATTTACAATTTCAACAACATATGCAATCTATGTTTCCAGTTAAAAAAGTCCAAGGTGAACAAATAATCTCAAGTGTCCATCAAATTCAAGAGAACGTGATGTTTCATGATGATGTACAACCTGTTGCATCATTAGAGTTAACACGATGTGATACCAGCCTTGATGAATTTTCAGGTGAGCCCATTAAAACAGTGTTTGTTTCATATGATGAACTCATAGTAAGAAACAAACATTCAAGTGAATGCATGAAAGAGATTATGCCACAAAATTTCTTGAAATCTGATTTGGATGAATTATATACTTCTCTTGAAGTAGATAACTCTCTTAAAAATTTTCCTTGTGAATGTGGTGTTTGTAATGTTTGTCTTGAGATCACTGCACCCATTTTAGGTGAAGATAGTTTGATGCCGACAACCACTTGTGCAGAAATTCTAGCAAATTCAACAACTCTTGAATTTGCAACAAAAAATGTGGATTTTTGCCATAAGCAACCATTGTCCATAGCAGAATTTTTTTTGGTGGAAACTCTAATTAAGCCGAATAACATGGAGTTATCTTTCACCATTTGTGCATCTCTTCCACCTATTTTATCTGACTCACAAGCTAAATGTGGATTTTCTGTTTTTCGTACTTTTGTTATTGCAGGTTTACCATATGTGCAGACTATTCCTCCTAAGCCACCATATTTTTTTACTAATATCCAAGTTCATTTGCTATTTACTTTTTCCTATTTCATGTGTTCGTAGTGCAGAAAGGCCTCCACCAAAACCACCAGACATGAAAGCTACATTCCACCTTAACCTCTCAGGTGTGTTCTTTCCTTTCTCTCACTCTTATTTTATATTTATATTCTTTCATTGAGGACAATGCTTGTTTTAGTGTGGGGGAGGGAATTCTTTATTTTATTTTCTTCTGTTTTCTTGTTTTGTTTTCAGTTTAAAAAATAAATAAATATACATCGTTTTGAAAGTTTTAGGCTATAGACTGATTTGAGTCGAGTTTGCGGAGACTTGGGAAAAATTCACAAGATCGGTATCGTTTTAACACCGTAAGTCTCCTGCATAAGGAATTTGATTTGAATTTTTTATTATGTTTTAGCCTTAAATTCTCATTCTCTGACAGCTCTTGAGTAGTTTATTTCAGCAATCGGCACCATCTCTCACACACTTTACGCAGGGAAGCCGATGAATATAAGTGAGTGTTCCGAAAATAAAGAAGAAAAAAAAGAAGAAAAAGGGAATGCACCTTCTAAGTTTGGTGACCTTCACCCGATCACTTAACCCAACGGTTGTGGAACCTTCAAAAGAAAAAGTTGAAATAAGACTCTTTATTAGTTGGTTCAGCGGTTTCTGGTGCTGAACTTGGTAGGGCGGATTACGGTTCGATCCCCCACAACTACAACTGAGTAAGCAACGGGTTATGCCACGTAAGTACCAGAACCCCATGCAGAAAAGGATCAGAGTCACTAACCGATCGTCTTGCTATAAGTGTGTGGAGATAATGAGCTTAATGTGATTGCGCCTGAATGAAAAAAACCAAAAAGGATGAGTAAGTTAGACTATGGTATAATAATATGATTTGAATTGGTTTGTGTATTTAGGAGGCTTATGTCTGCATAACTGTTGTTAGTGTTCTTACGATGTCCTTAGTGTGCAATAGTAGTACCTATCGATGCAAACTTAACCGAAGATGAGTTGTAGCCTAGGATGAGTAACTAATGATGTATTTGTGCGTTCTTTGTTTTGTTGTTCAGTTTGCTCGGAATGCAAAAGTTCAAGTGTGGGGGAATTTGATCAGTGTATTTTGATACATGATCCTCTATGTTTATACTTTTACATTTCCATGTTTTATTTTGGTTATTTTTCCCTTTTAATGTGTTTTTATAATTTAGTTTATTTTTATACTTATTTGATTTTCGTATTTTATTTTCAGCTTTGGCAGCTTTCAAGGAAACGATCATAACTCGAGTTCCAGGAATCCGATTGAGGCGATCTACGACTTTTGTGTGGGAGTCGAAGTCAGACTCGGAGCGCATAATTTCCAAGTTTTCGTTTTAAGTTGCATCCTTAGTTTTATTTAGTTTTGGGTCATTTGTTATGGGACGGGTTATATTTTCGACCCGGTTCGGATTTTTATTGAAAACCTTATTTTGTTTTATAAGGGTTGGCAGCCGCTACAGTACTTTTACCTTCTATTCATGAAAAATATTATTTTCTTTCACGATTATGATGGAGAACTAATTCCCTGAGTTGATCTACTATAATCGCGTTCCAACGCTTTGAGGTTTTTAATTTACCAATTCAATTTCGTTTCTGTTTCAATTCTATTTTATGAAATTACATTTGCTTAATCTGTTGTTTCATGGAATGTGTTGATTAAATTTGTATTCCTAATCTTTAATCGCTATTTGCGTCACTTATTCGTTGAATCGCGTTTGTAATTCGTGTTTGCTTAATTCACGAGGGCTTAATCCGTTTGCTTAATTCGGAAAATAGGAATTCAATCTATTCTATATCGGTTTGCGCTTGTCAGTTGATATTGAAATCGAATAGAGATCGAAGCCGCTTAGGGAATTGGTAAGGTAAAAATCAGTGATTAGCAGGAACCCGAAAATAGTAGATTAACTTAATTATTTAATCACTTATTTTAATCACTTAATCTGTTTTATAAGTTGATTCTGAAATCATAAACCCCCTCATAATAGTTTCTATTGGTTATAACAATACAAGAATCCTTGTGAGAACGATATTCGAGTTGTCGTTACCGCTAAACTACAGTTTTACAAAATACTCGTTTTTTATTCGTGTGCGACAGCGGATCAATGTCTCACCCTTACTGTTGATTATTTTCAGATTAAGGAGTAGCGGCGTTGTGCTTGGTGAGGATAACTCGTAAAGCTATTCCATTTAGTTTCAGTCGTGTCGGTATCATGCTCTGGTCTTGTAACACTAGGGAACATTTGTTTTAGATTTATTTTAAATAAACTCTTGTTTTATTTATCAGATAATTTTAGTTGAATTGAGACGGTGGTTTTGGTGATAATTCATTGAAGTTTTACATTATCCAATTATGAAATTTCATCCCGCTATGTTAAACATGTTTGGTTGAAATATGTGATTTATGTTCCTCGGAAAAGTATGACAAATAGTTTTAAATTTTATTAAGGAGTTGTAGCATCCTTTTTACATGTTTTACTCTGAATTTAATTTGTATTCCGTTGGGGTTTAGAAGGGTGTTACAGGACCAACGACATTATCATTAACTATGACTAAGTAATCAAGTGATTCAACACACAACATAATCCAAGAGATCCATTGGCTAAAAAAACCCATCTTTGTCATAATAGTGCATAAATACTCCGAATCAATCATAAGCCTTGCTAATATCTAGCTCGAGAGCAACCTCACCGACTTTTCCTCTTGTTTTATATTTCATATAATGGATGATATCTATGGAGGCCATATCATTATCTAAAATAGATCGACCAGACACATAAAGTGATTGGCTTGCTAAATTCACTTATCAAGGACCATCTTCAACCAATTATCAAGGACTTTAGAGACTAATTTAAAGATGACATTACAAAGGAAAATCATACGTCAATCTCTCTTCGAGTGTTGGTCATCTCCCTTAGGTATAAATGCAATATTAGTAAGAGTAAGAATGGAAGGAAAAATACTAGTATCTAACCATTCACAACAATCTTGGAAAATCTTTCGACCACACAAACGCCAAAATTACTGATAAAATTCTGGGTTAAAACCATCAGGCCCTGGACACTTATCAGACTTCATAGAAAACAAAGTTGCTTGAAATTCCTCAATAGATAAGGGAAAGACGAGGTTCGTGAGGTCTTCAGCAGAGATAGAGTGACTTATAACATCAATTACAAGAGCTATAATATTTTTCTATTTTTTAAAAATATGTTAACTTCTAAAAATTCTTCGTTTTCATGAACTATATAAATTCCAACCATATAATCAATAAAATAGAATAAAATTTAGCCAAATATACATCAACTACCTAACTAATAATACAACATACCACCAAACACCCTAATTTACTCTTAATACAAAAAATAATTACCCTTACAAAAGCACTTTATTGTAATTTGCTAAATCAAAGTTCTATTCCCACCAATCACATTTCTCCATTCCTCCAAGTGGCACTCCCCTTCCAATATTTCTATTGGGTGTTTCTTAATATCCATTAGTTTTCACAGTTTGGTCTTTTAACCGGGTAAACAATTTCCTCAATTCATTTTATTCAAATTTCAATTACCCACTCTTTCCAAATTTCCCCCAATTCTCTTTCTTTCTCTCTCTCTCTCTCTCACTCTCTCTCTCTCTCTCTCTCTCTCTCTCTCTCTCTCTCTCTCTCTCTCTCTCTCTCTCTCTCTCTCTCTCTCTCTCTCTCTCTCTCTCTCTCTCTCTCTCTCTCTCTCTCTCTCTCTCTCTCTCTCTCCCGTTCTATTTCATTCCTCTCTTTCCCCCCTCAAACCCTAACACCTTTGTCACCCTCTTTCTCCCTCATATCTATGGCCACCACCACCTCCAATGAAAAAACCCATTCCATATTCGTATTCTTCATCTCACGGGCTTCCTAATGAACCGGTTAGATTTTTGTTTCGATGGGTTTCAAAAAGGAGCCATGTTCTATTTTTTGATGTGTTTCCTCTAACTATTACTCAGTTTTATGTGTTGTTCTTAATTTGGTTTTGTTTTTCTGGTTTTTTATGTGTTTTTAGTGGTGAATAAATGTTCAAGTTATTGGAACAAGTTGTTAAAGTTTTTGATATGGTTTCTGTAACCATTGCTACTGCATTTTCATTGAGCTTTCCTCAACTCACAGATTGTGGAAGGAGTTCATGGGTTTTTTATTCTTAACACAATCCTGAAGCCTTAATCCCATCTGTCATTTGCAACTATTTATGATACAGTTGTTACCTTCAAAATATGTATTTAGCATATGAAGCTTTAACACAAACTATATATGAATCCAAGATAGTTTTGATGCACCACTACAAGAAATTTGTGATGACTAACCCTGAGGGTTGATAACATTGTTAACACTAAAATGTTTCTTTTACAGTTTTATGTTTTAGTAATAGTATTTCGTGTCTTTCCTCCTTTGTGTGAATTTCAACAGACTTTTGTAAATGTTATATATGATGATGCTTTCTTAGTGTTGTGGTCCTGACTCTTTTGGTTATGCTTAATGTAATTGGTAGGGAACTGCACACAAGGAGCGTTCTGAATTTGAGGGCCCATGGACTTCTAATCCTCTCATTTTTACAATTCATATTTCACGTAAGTCTTTTGAAACATTATCTCTCACCCATGCTCTCTTTTTATCCAGTTTCAAATTATCTTTATTGATAATATTGTTGGTAAATGTTTACTGAGTTGTTGACTGGTGAGAAGGACGGCCTTCTTTAGTTGTCAAGTGATAAGGCACTTTTGACTGACTCTGTATTCCGCCCTCTTATTGATAAATATGTCGCGGTATGTATATCTTCATAATTTTTGTTCCTAATGAAGTTTTGTGTGATATTATAATTTCTGTTGTTAAGCTATTAAATGATTCTCATCCGTCAATGCTTACGTCCAACAGAACTGATAAAGAAGTGAAATGTGGTTTGAAGTTTATTGATTTAGGTTTGGTGGTGTTTTTCTTTGACATATGAAATAGGAAAATTAGAGAGATAAAACAACTTATTTTGAACATCTTTTTTGTTTGACTCATTCTTTTCTCCACTCTCGCAAATCCAATTCCAGGAATTCCGGTCATGGCGGGCAGTCTCAAGGCTCTATGCTGTCCCAACCCCACAAGGGTTTTAACAAGCAGGAAGCATAGTTGAGTACCAGGATTCTATGGTATGTTCTCTATCTATCAAATAAATTTTGGGATTTACGGTCTAGGATATGAATTTGTATGTTCTTATAATCAAACATTCATGTCATATTATTGAATGATTTGATGCATTTTCATGTGTTTCTCTGTCCTAAATTAATGGCATGAATTAACTGTCATTATTGTGAGAGGGAGAGACAATACAATTTCATGCTATCCTATTGTTGAAACTATTTACAGGTAATATGCAGAACAGGTACAGATTATTAATGTAGAATATTACAAAAAATTTGAAACAAATTCAAAATAAAGATTACAATAAGACTAATAAAAATGTACCATTTCACTTTCCTTATACATGTATTATACAAACATTAGAATTTTGTTTCTGTAATTCAAATATATGGAACAGTTTTTCAAATATATGGTGTCAGTGCAGGTTACATAGGAGATTACAAGGCGACTGAAGAGACATTAGATTCAGAGGGATGGTTGAAAACCGGTGATCTTTGTTATTTTGACTCTGACGGTTTTCTATTCATTGTAGATAGATTGAAGGATTTAATCAAATACAAATCTTATCAGGTGAAGCATTTTGAAGTGAATAACGCATGCCACATTCTTTTACCGATGCCATTTTACTAGCTTTACATTTTCCTTGCTATTTTTCAACATGAGAAGAGTAAAATATTATGTAGAATAATTACAAATACAATTCTTAAAATTTATGTTCTGTAGAAGTAGAACATAAAACAATCCTTAATATAGTTATTACTTTCTTTAACATAATTGGAGTTGGAAAAATATATTGCATAATCAACTCTAATAATCAATACATTAGGAAGACTTGTGGCCTCTGGATAATACATGTCCACTTTTCCAAGTTACTACCTTCTCTTTTTGATTATTTTTAATCAGTGCCTAATTTATTTACTTAATTTTATATATATTCATGAGATATGTTTATATATTCATGATAGATGTGATGATTATCAAAGGTGTGATGCTAATTGCATGCTTTCAGTCAAGTTGTAGAAAAAGACATTTTCTATCAGTATGTTTTTTGAATAATTTAGACACTTTTTTTGGTAATAAAAGAGTAAGAAGTGATTAACAAACCTATACAAAATAGTGTGTTTATATAGTTAAAATATAAAATTAAATAAAAATAAATATAAATGAAATAACCATGAATGAATAAATTAGAAAATAAAATATAATTATATTGGATGAGTAATATCAATATTTTATGATTTTTTATAATTATAAATAAAGAAATATTTGATATTTTATGATGTATATGGCAATGTTTGTAATTTTGTTGCAAATATTTTAGCGAATTTGATGATTTGTTACATATTGCTTTTAAATATTTATAATTATTAGTGATTTTACAATAACAATATATATCATCAACAACTAAGTCTTATCGAATAATCTAAAATATGAATGAATTTTCTTATCATGTAATGAACACTTTTTAATTTTCTTAAACGGAAATTTTACCTACTCCTATTAATTTTGTCACTGAAACTCATTATTTTTACGGGTCACTATCACCACAATACCTTTTATATTTTATTCAACAAAATATTTGTAGATATTTATAGTTATCGGTGATATTTGTAATATTTCACTTTCAAGGATGATGTTTCACATTAACATTTTTAAGAACCATTAAGATATATGTGCTCATTTCGTTTGTACTATATTATTCACATTAAGATATGAGTTACCCGTGCGGACGCACGAGTCTTCTACTAGTTATTAAAACAAAAATATCCTTGTTCTGGACCGACCCAATCATTCTAATTGGGCCAACCCAAACCTTCGACCCAAGGCGCCATAGACCACGCGTGGCAGCCTCCCCCAGACCACTCCGGGCGAACGCCCAGGATAACCGACCACGAGAGAGCCTCGTGCCCGGTAAGCAGCCAGTTCACGTGTCACCTTAATCCCCGCCTTAAAAGGAGGAGTCAATTCCGCATGAGGACACTATAAATAGCCCTCTCATCATAGAGGGCGAGGTAACCTTTTTCTTACCCCAAAATTCTCTCACTTTGTTGTACCTTGTGGATCACATACTTACTTTGGCATCGGAGTGCCTTGCAGGTACAACCTTTTTTTCCCTCAACCGCTCCAGATATCAAGCCTTCTATGTTGCTGGCCATCTGATCTGCTCGGTAAGATCAGTGGCGTCGTCTGTGGGAAACCTAGCTCCCCCGTTCCCTTTTCTTGCACTTTCTCGATCCGCTCTTGCCTCCCGCAAGAATCTGGGAACCAAAGCTCTATTCAACTATCATTCATGGGTGGCAATAACGAAGATTCCTCTTTATTGGACGCTACGATACTCAACAAGAACGACCGATCTCCGTCGTCATACCTCCCCCTAGGAACACCGTCCCTCGGGACGACATCATCGCATCTCCTTCTCCGAAAGATCTCCATGAAGGTGCTCCCCACCATCTCGGGGAAACTAATGGCAGGGGCAGCCACGAAGAGGCCCTAGAAAACCTTTTCCCTCCAAAGGGCCATGCTCCCCAGAACCAGACCATGGCAGCCGTCCTGGCCGCCCTTGCATAGACAAACGCACTTATTCAGCAGCATAACGACAGGATCGGGGCACTCGAGCGGAAACGCCGTTCGAAGACTCTCCCCGGCCATAGACCTCAACGCGACGTGGTTCCCAAGAAACGCCCTCGTTCACCCTCCCCCAGGGAGAACGCGGGTCCCTCTTCCAAGAAAGGGTCGAACGACCACCGCTCCCGACGCCAATTCGATTCCCCCGACCAAGAAGAAAATCCCGGTCACCTCCGACGCAACACGACGATAATCGTAGGCGACACAGGTGGAGTCGCAGCCGGTCCTCCACTCCTTCTGCCAGCGACGAGGAAGAGGAACGCCGGGGCCCTTTGTCCCACGCTATCTTGGAAGCACCCCTACCGGCCGGTCTTGAACCCCCCCCCCCCCCCCCGCTGGGCACATACGATGGGACCACCGACCCAGACGAGCACATAGAGAACATCGACGCCCTCCTAGATTATAGAGGGGTGCCCGGGGCGATCAAATGTCGTTTGTTTCCGACCACCCTGTGCAAAGGAGCCATGACGTGGTACAAAAGTTTGCCCGACGAGTCCATCACTTTGTGGAGAGTGCTCGGTAGACTCTATTCCAAGCACTTCACAGCCTCTCGGAGACACCCAAAATCAGAAGTGTCCTTGGAGGCCATCATCCAAGGAAAGGACGAATCCCTCCGGGCCTACATAGAGAGGTTCAACAAAGAGGCCGTGCAGGTATCCACAACAGCCCATATGAAGAAGTTCCTACTCGAGCGAGGCTTCCGACCACGCTCAGACTTTGCTAAGGCCGTCGGAATCGAAACACCCGCCACCTTGGACGAATTCTTCCTCAAGGCTCAAGCGTACATATAGTACGAGGAGAAAGAGGCTGCTCACGCAGTCCGTAACTCGAGACAAGAAGAGAACACTAAAGGTGGTCGTCAAGACGAATCCTGCCGAGGGACTGACAAGAAAAAAGACGACAAAGGACGAGACCCGAAAGACTATAATGCGCCAGCGGGAAAGTTTCGTGAATACACCCCGCTGAACGCATCCCGGGAACGCATCTTGAACGAGTGCGCCAACGCGGAATTCCAAACGGGCAAAGTCCATTTTCCTAAGACCATGCCCGCACGGCCGAACATGGACAAATCAAAGTTCTGTCGATTCCATAAAGGCCACGGGCATAACACGGAAGACTGCATCCACCTAAAAGTCGCAATAGATATACTGATCCTAGAAGGACACCTGAAACAGTATGCGAAGAAACAAGAGACCGCCAAAGAAGCCAAGCCAATAACCGGAGAAAAACCGGTCGAAAATACGCCCGCCATGCAGGTGGCCATGAGTATCACCCGACCGGAGGACTTCTACCTCCCTGACGGAACCGGGGCATCTTCCACCTTGTTCCCTCAGAGCCCACGGGAAATCCCCCCTTCGGCCTTGGTCATCTCCGGGGGGGGATTCAGCAAGCTCATCGTCAGATCCGTAAAACGAAAATTCGACGAACTAATCTCAACAAATTCGAGCAAAGCCGCTACCCTCGACCTGGCCCGAGGTGGCTCGTCCTCCATATCTTTCTACAAGGACGAGCTACCCGGCGGAGCACCCAATGCAACCTTCCCACTCCTTATCCGAGCCCGGATGGCCAACTTTGACGTTTGCCGCATTTTAGTCGATCAAGGGAGCTCAGTGGACATCATGTACTCCCAGTTGTTCAAGACACTGCAACTAAACGACAACCACCTCACCCCCTACGTAGGGTCCGACCTACAAGGTTTCAACGGCACCGTGACTAAACCATGGGGGTTCGTCGAGCTCATCGTTTCGATCGGGTCTGCAAAAACCACCAGGGCCGTCAAAGTCCAGTTTCTGGTCATTGATTGCCCCTCAATCTACCAATGCATCTTAGGACGCTCGACGCTGGCCGAACTAATCGCAGTACCTTCGACCGTGCATCTCAAGCTCAAGTACTACACAACCTAAGGACAAATTGCAATGCTCAACGGCGACATCGAAGCAGCCAGGAGGTGTTTCGAACCCTCCGCCAAAGGACTCAGCTCCATAAAGACTGCCCAAGACAAAACAGCATGCATCGCGGGCCCCGAGCCCGACAAACCTATGCCCCGCATCGACACCATCGACCTGGACAGCCGCTTCCACAAAGAATCTGAGAAGAAGACCGACACGAAGGCACCAGAAGAAGGCCTCCGTCCTATCCCCGACGGAGACTTCGAACTGATAGCCCTCGACAACGACCCGACCAGAGGAGTTAAGATTGGCACATATCTGCCCGAACTAGCCAAAAGGCAACTCAAAGCCTGCCTTAGAGAGAACGCCGACCTCTTTGCCTGGAGCGCGACCGAGATGCCCGGTCTTGATCCAGAAGTAGCATGCCACCACCTGACGATCGATCCCGCATGCAAAGTCGTCGCCCAAAGGAGGAGAAAGCAGTCACCAGAAAAAATAGCTGCAGCCGAACTAGCTGTTAGGGACCTCCTCGAGGCCAATTTCATATCGAAAGCCAAGTATACTACTTGGCTCTCCAATGTTGTACTTGTGAAAAAATCTAATGGAAAGTGGCGCATGTGCATTGACTATACCGACCTTAATAGGGCTTGCCCTAAAGACGCTTATCCTCTGCCTAGCATAGATAAATTAGTCGATAATTCTGTAGTTTTCAAACTCTTATCATTTATGGACGCATATTCCGGTACAACCAAATACCCATGTCAAAAACGGACAAAAATTATACGGCCTTCATGACCGAGTCGGGCAATTACTATTATAACGTGATGCCCTTCGGTCTGAAAAACGCCGGAGCTACGTACCAACGAATGATGAATAAAGTATTCCATGTCGAGATCGGCGACATGCTCGAAGTCTACATGGACGACATGATCTTGAAATCCCAAGAGGAGACCGACCATGCCGCCCATCTCAAGAAGGTTTTCGAACAAGCCCGGAAATGCAAAATGAGATTCAACCCCGAGAAATGCACTTTCGGAGTCCGAGCAGGAAAATTCCTCAAATTTTACCTAACCGAACGAGGGATCGAGGCAAATCCGGACAAGTGCAGAGCCTTTTCGGAATTCCCGACGCCAAACTCTAAAAAATCCATTCAATCCCTGAATGGCATGCTCACGTCACTATCTCGGTTCGTAGCCAAGTCAGCCCAGCACGCTCTCCCGCTCTTCAAACTCCTCCGAAAGGAGACAACTTTCGAATGGACAGACGAATGTGAACGTGCTCTGACTCACCTCAAACAAGCTCTCTCACGATCGCCCGTGCTCTCGAGGCCCGAATCCGGAGAAATCCTCTATCTCTATCCGGCCGTTGCTACCGAGGCAGTCAGCGCCGCTCTTATCAGGGAGACACCGGAAGGCCAAAGACCCATTTATTTTACAAGCAAAGCGCTCTAGGGCCCAGAAATTAGGTACCAGCAGACCGAGAAAGTCGCCCTCGCACTAATCACTACAGTCAGGAGACTAAGGCACTACTTCTTGGCACACACTGTAGTCGTTCGAACTGAACAGCCCATAAAACAGCTCCTAGGTTGCCCTGACATGGCCGCAAGAATGCTCCGCTGATCCCTAGAACTCTCAGAATTTGACATAAAGTAGGAGGGGAGGAAGGCGCTAAAAGCACAGGTCCTAGCAGACTTTGTAGCTGAGATCGTTTTCCCAGACACAACGACATGCAGTACCCAGAGATGGACCCTGTACGTCGACGAAGCCTCCAGCCCGTCTGGAAGCGGGGCAGGTATCATCTTAGAAAAAAGAGAGAAAATGCTAATAGAAGTATCGCTATCACTCTTCTTCCCAACCTCCAACAACCAAGCAGAATACGAGGCGCTGCTCGCGGGGCTATGCCTCGCCGACAACTTGGATGCCGAGGAAGTCGAAGTATTCACTGACTCTCAACTGGTAGCTTCGCACATCTCCAGAGAATACCAAATCAAGAGCGACCATCTCGCAAGATACCTGAACCTCGTGCGCGAAAAGATGGCCCGGTTTAAGAGCGCCATAGTAAGACATATCCACAGGGAACATAACGCCCGAGCGGACGTATTGCGAAGCTCGCCAGCACAAGGAATAAAGGGGGCAATAAGTCAGTGATCTAGGAAATACTGACCAAACCCAGCACCGAACCCCCGAGCGGGCTGTCGCTTGTCAGCGCGATCGGAGATGCTTCTTGCTGGATGACCCCCGTGTACAACTACCTCACGAGCGAACTAGGGGGAAGATCCCTCGCCAGGAAAGCACTCCGAGCCGGATACTATTAGGCTACCATGCAACACAACGCCAAAGAATACGTACAGAAATGTGACAAATGCCAACGCTTCAGGGACATGCACCTCGCACCCCCAACGAACTCAAGTCTTTGTCATCCCCCTGGCCGTTCGCGTGGTGGGGCATGGACCTCCTCGGCCCATTCGTGACCGGGAGCAATCAGAACAAATACCTCGTAGTCGTAGTCGACTACTTCACTAAATGGATTGAAGCCGAACCGTTGGCCAAAATCACGTCTTTAAACGTACTATGTGAAGGATAAAAAAACACTTAGAAAGGGGGGGGGGGTTTGAATAAGTGTAGCTGTACAACTCTTAAGATAAAAACAATTTGCACAATGATTTTTATCCTGGTTCGTTGTTAACTAAACTACTCAAGTCCACCCCCTTGGAGTGATTTACCTCACCTGAGGATTTAATCCACTAATCACACTAATGGTTTTCCACTTAGATAACCTCTAAGTCTTCTAGAGTATTCTGATCACAACCTGATCACTCTAGGAACACAATGCTTAGATACCCTCTAAGACTTTCTAGAGAATCCGATCACAACTTGATCGCCTCTAGTTCTTTACAAATGAATGTAAACAAATTCTTACAAGAGTATTACAATGCTTCTTAAAAGCTATAATCACAATTGTGATATTTCTCTTAAAGTTTAAGCTTAATCTCACTAAGATATTACAACAGTAATGAAGTGAGGTTGAAGATGAAGTTTGAGAGCTTTTGAATTTGACAGCGTTTCTGTATGTTTGCGCAAAGTGTTGTGTTCAGCTTCTCATCAGAACTTCTATTTATAGGCGTTTGAGAAGATGACCGTTGGGAGCATTTAATGTGTTGCGTGATCCGTATAGCATTGCATTTAATGTTTCACTCTTTTGTCAACTACCTCGAGCCTTGCTTTAACTGACGTTGCCTTTAATAGCTTCTAACGTTCCTTTTGTCAGTCAGCGTAGCCTGCCATCTTGTACTTGCTTCTGATCTGATGTTTGTATAAACAACGTTTGAATATCATCAGAGTCAAACAGCTTGGTGCAGAGCATCTTCTTGTCTTCTGACCTTGAAGTGCTTCTAGCGTGATACCATGAGAACTTCAGTGCTTCTGCTTCTGATCTCAAGTTCTTCTGATGCTTCAATAGAGCATGTTCTGATTCTGCTTGACCATCTTCTGATGTCTTGCGAGAGCATGTTCTGATGTTGCATACTTAAACCTTCTGAGTCAGTGCTTCTTGCACTGATTTTGTGCATACTCTTTATATATTTCCTGAAATGGAAATTGCATAGGATTAGAGTACCACATTATCTCAAGTAAAATTCATGTACATTGTTATCATCAAAACTAAGAATATTGATCAGAACAAATCTTGTTCTAACAATCTCCCCCTTTTTGATGATAACAAAAACATATATAAATGATATGAATTTGCAATCAGAATATCAGATGGCTAAAGACAATTACACAGTTATAGCATAAGCATATAAACATAGTGTGAATATGTCTCCCCCTGAGATTAACAATCTCCCCCTGAGATAAATAATCTCCCCCTGAAATAAATATTGGAAGAAATTTATAATTAAAAGACTTACCTGAGTATTTTCCATTTCAGTTGAGACGATCACATATGCTTAGAACTTCATAACATTCAGAGCTTCTGTTTCTTGCTTCCATAGGACAGCTTCAAAGCTTTGAATTTCTTCTTGAATCATTGCATGCTAGATTGTATCATAACATTGTTGAATGTACCAGAGCATCATCAGAGCATCTCTACATCCTTAAATGTTTCAGAACAAACTAAACGACAAAAGTCAAGGCATGAATGATCTTGGCCAGCATGTCGTGAATCCCAACAGTGATTTCATTCTGTTTCTTCATGAAGGCTCTGAACTCTTCATGTGCTTCATCATGCTTATCCAGGCGAGAAGCAAGAACATCTTGATTCTGTTGAAGAGCCTTGATAGCGTTCACCAGAACGGAGGGTTCAGCAGAAGAAGATGCACGGCTATCATTCAGAAGGATAGCATTACCAGCAGCAACATCCAAAGTGAGAATATCATCTTCAGCAGGATGATTCTCAGCATCTTCCATCTCAACATCGGAGTCTGACTCAGAAACATCTTTAGCATATTCTGGATCAGGGATCTCAGAATCTTCATTCTCCAAAGCTTGAAGAATCTCAACAAGATTCTTTGGAAGAATGGGAGCAGCAACTTCTGAAGGGTAGACAACTTCAGGAATGACCAAATCTGGTGCTTCCTCAGAAGGATTCATCCTTAGCCAGTTGAATAGCCATTGAAAATCTCCAGTCAGAACCGGATACAGAGGCTTCCATACAACCATAGTCAGACATGGTTCATCTTCAAATTCATCCACAAACTTCTTCTCCTCAAGAGCTCTCCAGTTTCTGATGGGATGATAGTACTTGCCATCATCAAGATCCAAGCAGTAACCAGAAGATCCAGAAGCTTCAACAACGCATCTTCTCTGGATGTTCATAGCATCCAACTGAAAATCCCTTCTAAAGAGTCTCCATAATCTCTTAGTAGCAGTTTGATCCAGCTTGGAGTCATATGTTTCTTTCAAGATAGCCATCCTCTTGTTGAAGCTAAGCTTCAACAGCTCAAAATCTATATCATTAGGTGGTTCAGGAGGATTGAAGGTGAATTTGTAGTCAGGGTACAGAAGGTAATAGGGTTTGGATTTTCTGGAGGGTAAGGGATGGGATAGAGAAAGTGTAGAATCAGTGGTGAAGGTTGAGGAAGATGGAATATCAGAAGGTGTTGGGGGACAAACATTTAGTGGTTGGGGATTAAGGATAAGAGTAGAAGGAGGTGGTTGGATACTGTTTGGGATGGTGAGGGGATTTTGAGGTTCAGAAGGAGGAGGCTGATTCTGAGAGGAACTAGCAGCTCTTAAGGCACGGAAAGAATCCCTGATGCGCTTCTGTTGAAATTCTTTGGAATTTACTTTGTAAGGATCATAAGAGATCTTCTGCTTCTTAGCTTGCTTAGCTTCTTCTTCTAAAGCTTTTATCTTCAATCTTGCTTCTTTCTTCTTCTGTTCCTTCTTCTGCAACTCAGCTAGAGAAGGAAGAACTCTTCCTCGAATCCATGCAGGATCAACAGAAGATTGAGCTTTGACAGAAGCCTTTAAGAAACACTTAACAACCTTGTTAAGCTCTTCTTTGAACAAGGGAGCAAAAGCCTTCAACCGGGATTCTTCTGGTCAGAATATCTGGAAATATTCTTGGAACAAAAATTACCTTCTAAATCAGACGCAACCTTTGAAGGTCAAAAGCATTCAGAACGTGTCCTTGAATGACACTAAAGAACCTTGGCGTTCCAACAGTTCTTAGAGGTTCCAACATGTCACTTTCTATCAGAATGTCTGAAATCATTCTGGCGAAAGGAACAACATTCTTCTTGAAGTCTGGAAACTTCTCGCGCTCTTCATCTCGTGATTCTTCAATATTAGTTTTCAACTGTTGAAAAAGAATGCCTGAGATATTGACTTCAAGCCCTTTACCAATGCAGTAGAGAGCATACTTCTGATCCCGATTGATGTATGTTGAGGTGAAGTATCGCTTTCTATGATAGAGAGATCCTAGAATAATCTCAGCCCAAACTTTGTAGAATGGTTTCAACCGACCAGTTTGATGAGATGCAATACCAGAAGCGGTGGATATTTCTTTATCGACTGTTTCCCAATCAACTCTACCAGGAAGAGCACCTGTGCTTCCGTCTTCATCCTCTAAGTTGTACAACTTTCTGATAAGTTTCTCAGTTATCACAACCTCATGCCCTAAAATGAAAGAGATGATAGATGTTGGAGTAACCGTTGCATAAACCCAAAAATCCTTTACTAAATCAGAATATATTGGTCCAACCAGTCTACCAAGGTAGTTTGACCAACCCTGTTCCATTGTTTCAACATTAGTATTGAAACCATGTATCCTTAGATTTTCAAAGTCTACTGATGATTCACAAAGAACTTCCAGTTCTGTTGACAGAATAGAGCATGTCTTCAGGGGAGTGTAACCATACTTGAGACGAACAAGATGAGTAGATGACATTTCTTTTCTTGATGAACTTGATGAAGAAAGCATGAAGATTCACTGAGGTTCGGTTACGAACTAGGGTTTATGCAATCAATGAGAAAAATAGAAAGAAAGAGATGAATGAAGAGAGAGAGTAAAAAGATGAAATGAATGAGGAGATGAGTATATAAAGAGATGGATTTGAAATGAAATGCAATATGTGTTTGAATGAATATGATTACAGAAAACATGGAATCAAATGCATTTAATGAGAGATGACGTTAGGAGAGATAATGTGAAATTTGAAATGATTTGCAGAGTTACCTAGGGTGGCGTCTCCTCAACTGTACGCATGCTTGTCCAAAAAGAGTGAACACGTGTTCATCTTCTGGAACAACTGGTGACAGCTGTTTTACTTTAAAAGAGATTCTGAATCAACTTAGATAATGAAGCGTTAGTAATAACAGAATCAGAACTTCTAATTGATCATCATCATAACTTCTTATAAGAAGATAAAACAAGATCATTTCAGAACTAATCCATACATCAGAACTTCTCATCTTCTCATTCTGGGCATAGATCCATACTGATATTCTTCAGAATGAACTTAAACCTATCTTCAGCAAGGGGTTTTGTAAAGATATCAGCCCATTGATGGTCTGTATCCACAAAGTTTAAAGAAAGAACACCCTTCTGAACATAGTCCCTAATGAAATGATGTTTAATTTCAATATGTTTAGCTTTGGAATGTAAGATTGGATTCTTAGATAAACATATAGAAGAAGTATTATCACAGAAGATAGGAATGTTACTCTCATAAATCTGATAATGTTCTAACTGACTCTTCATCCAGAGCATTTGTGTGCTACAACCAGCAGCAGCAACATATTCTGCTTCTGTTGTTGAGAGGGCAATGGTAGCTTGCTTCTTGCTATACCAGGAGATCAGGTGACTTCCAAGAAATTGACAACTTCCAGAAGTGCTTTTCCTTTCAACTCTATCTCCAGCATAGTCAGCATCACAAAATCCTACTAAGTTGTACTCTTTAGATCTTCTGTAGACTAAACCAACATTAGTAGTACCTTTCAGATACCTCAGAATTCTCTTAATAGCTGTTAAGTGAGATTCTCTAGGATCTGATTGGAATCTTGCACACAAACAAACACTGAATAAAATGTTAGGCCTAGAGGCAGTCAAATATAGAAGAGATCCAATCATACCTCTGTACAACTTCTGATCTACCTTCTTACTTACCTCATCCTTACCTAGGACACACGTTGGATGCATAGGAGTTTTGGCTTCTTTGCTTTCAGAAAGATTAAACTTCTTCAGAAGTTCTTTCACATACTTCGTTTGATGAACATATGTTCCATCAGAAGTTTGATTGATTTGAATCCCAAGGAAGTACTTGAGCTCTCCCATCATACTCATCTCGAACTCAGCCTGCATAGACTTAGCAAACTCCTTTCCAAGTGTAGCATTCGATGTTCCAAAGTTATATCATTAACATAAATTTGACAAATTAAAATATCTTTCTTAAATGTTTTACAGAAGAGAGTAGTATCCACTTGTCCCCTAGTGAAACCATTGTTCAGAAGGAAAGAACTTAATCTTTCATACCAAGCTCTAGGAGCTTGCTTCAATCCATACAATGATTTCTTTAATTTGAAAACATGTTCTGGAGACTTAGAGTCTTCAAAACCAGGAGGTTGGTGAACATAGACTTCTTCTTCTATATAACCATTTAAGAAGGCACTCTTAACATCCATCTGATATAGAGTGATGTTATGTTGAGTTGCCAAAGAAATCAATAAGCGAATAGATTCTAACCTGGCCACTGGTGCAAAGGTTTCTGTATAGTCAATCCCTTCTTGCTGACTATAACCCTGAGCAACTAGTCTGGCTTTGTTTCTTACAACTTCTCCTTTTTCGCTTAACTTGTTTCTGAAGACCCACTTGGTTCCAATGATGTTGAATCCTTTTGGTCTAGGAACCAGATCCCATACATCATTCCTTGTAAACTGATTTAGCTCTTCTTGCATGGCAATTATCCAGTCTGGATCTTCTAGAGCTTGATCAACAGAAGTTGGCTTAATCAAAGAAACGAGACCTAATTGACCTTCTGCATTGTTCTTCAGGAATGATCTGGTTCTGATAGGATCATCCTTCTTTCCCAGAATGACATCTTCTGAGTGAGCAGAGGTGAGTCTAGAAGATCTTCTGACCGTTGGCTCTTCAGAAATTCTGAGATTCCCTAAAGACGCAGCAACTTGATCTTCTGATCCTTTGCTTCTGAGATCTTCAGCTTCTGATACTTTGCTTCTTGGTTCTTCAGCTTCTGATATATCAATATCTCAATCTACAAAATTCTCAAACTGCTTTGGCTTTTCAAGACCAAGCTTATCATCAAATCTGATATTGATTTATTCTTCAACAACCAATGTTTCAGTATTGTATACTCTGTAGCCTTTAGAGCGTTCAGAATATCCAAGAAGGAAACACTTTTGTGCCTTAGAATCAAACTTACCAAGATGATCTTTAGTATTCAGAATGAAACAAACACATCCAAAAGGATGAAAATATAAAATGTTGGGCTTTTTGTTCTTCCACAATTCATAAGGAGTCTTATTTAGAATAGGTCTTATAGAGATTCTATTCTGAATATAACATGCAGTATTTATTGCTTCTGCCCAGAAGTGCTTATCCATATTGGTTTCATTGATCATGGTTCTGGCCATTTCTTGCAGAGTCCTATTCTTTCGCTCTACAACTCCATTTTGCTGTGGAGTTCTAGGGCAAGAGAAATCATGGGCAATACCATTTTCTTTGAAGAACTCCTCAAAGAATCTGTTCTCAAATTCACCACCATGATCACTTCTGACCTTTATGATTTTGCACTCCTTTTCAGATTGAATCTGAGTGCAGAATTCAAAGAACACTGAATGAGACTCATCCTTGTGTTTTAAGAACTTTACCCATGTCCAGCGGCTATAATCATCTACGATGACTAATCCATATTTCTTCCCTCTGACAGATGCTGTTTTGACTGGTCCAAACAGATCAATGTGCAGAAGTTATAACGGCCTTGAGGAAGAGACAGCATTCTTAGATTTGAATGCAGGTTTGGAGAACTTGCCCTTCTGACATGCTTCACAAAGAGCATCTGATTTGTATTTCAGATTTGGGAGTCCTCTGACCAGATTTAGTTTGTTAATCTGAGAAATCTTTCTCAAACTAGCATGTCCTAATCTTCTGTGCCAGACACATTTGTTGCACCCCAAAATTTGCCCATTTATTTATACCCATTTGGCTTTCATACCCCATTCATGTGCACACTTCATCTAGGTCATCCATCCATTACTTTCATCCATATCATGGTTACTGTTCATAAATTGATAAGGAAAAGAGCTTCTGCAGAAGAAATTCTTGATCAAAAAACAGAAGATTTGAAGTCTGATTGTATGGCATCATTCCTATTGAAGTCCACCTAAAATCAGGGTTTCATCCTCTCCAATTCAAAGCTCTGATCAAAGGATGCAATCCTCAAATTCAGGCTTTTCAAACTACGGTTTTGACCAAAGTCAACCCAGTTGACTTTTTGGTCAACATATAATCAGGAGATGATTTTTGAGTATGAAATATGGTTGTCTGGAGGAAGTATTCATTGGAGCTTCTCTGGTTGAAAACTGATTGAGAATTAGATCGGAAACGGATTAATCGGGAAATTCGTCTGGAATCGGAAAAATCAGGGTCAATATGCAAATGTTGACTTTTGGTAGAAAATCGGTCAAAGAAAATCAAAGAAATAAAATAAAATCAAGAAAATCAAAACTTGCCAAATTGGGATGGTGGTTAAAATGGGAAATGCCAAAAAAGGAAAGTTATGATACTTAGAAAATTTTTTGAGGAGTTTGTAAATGGCTGACCAGTGCACTTCATGGCTGATTTGCATATGGATAATGGCAAAATCTCAAAACAAGTTCAACAACAAAAATGTTAATCTCATGGCATACTACAAGTTTGTAGTTGGAATTATTTTTAAAAGATGCTTGGATCAAAAGTTATGGAGGTTTGAAGTTGAACATTTCCATTGGAACACAAGTCATAGTGTGGGGCAAAATTCTGGGAAGCGTGACACATTTCATAAAGCATGTGGTGTGCTGACTCTGAGGTTTATTTTAGAGAAATATAAAGGTTCATAAAGTACAAACTTGGTATGAATCTTTTCACCTCCATGTCCTCTATCCATTGAAACAAATATCAAGGTGATTGGATGAGTATTGAATCATCTAGGAGGCTCCAAAGTCACACCCTCGCAAAGTTAAGGTTCAGCATCTGGCAGGCCTGAATCTAAGTCACATGCGTGAACCTTTCATCAAACACGTGGCACGCTAAATTCAAATCCGTTTTTAAAGCTCTACAAATCTTCATCTAGATCAAGCCAGGTATCAAACTATTCCCTGCCATGGCTTCTTTCCAATTAACCAGAGATTGTAACCATTGAGCATGCTTGGACCAAGATAATGTTAGAACAAGATTTGTTCTAATCAATATTCTTAGTTTTGATGATAACAATGTATATGAATTTTGTATGAGATAATGTGGTACTCTAATCCTATGAAATTTCCATTTCAGGAATCACATAAAGAGTATGCACAAAATCAGCGCAAGAAGCACTGACTCAGAAGGTTCAGCATGCAACATCAGAACATGGTCTGGCAAGACATCAGAAGATGGTCAAGCAGAATCAGAACATGGTCTATGGAAGCATCAGAAGGACTTGAGATCAGAAGCAGAAGCACTGAAGTTCTCATGGTATCACGCTAAGAAGCACTTCAAGGTCAGAAGACAAGAAGATGCTATGCACCAAGTTGTTTGACTCTGATGATATTCAAATGTTGTTTACACAAACATCAGATCAGAAGCAAGTACAAGATGGCAGGCTACACTGACTGACAAAAGGAACGTTAGTAGCTATTAAAGGCAATGTCAGTAGACACAGCGAAAGCAAGGCTCGAGGTAGTTGACAAAAGAGTGAAACATTAAATGCAATGCTGTACGGAATACGCAAAGCATTAAATGCTCCCAACAGTCATCTTCTCAAACGCCTATAAATAGAAGTTCTGATGAGAATCTGAATACAACACTTGCGCAAATATTCAGAAACACTATCAAATTCAAAAAGCTCTCAAACTTCATCTTCAACCTCACTACATTGCTGTTGTATTATATTAGTGAGATTAAGTTTAAACTTAAGAGAAAATCACAGTTGTGATAATAGCTTTTTAAGAAGCATTGTAACTCTTAAAAGAATTTGTTTACATTAATTTGTAAGAACTAGAGTGATCAGGTTGTTGATCAGAATACTCTAGAAAGTCTTAGAGGGTATCTAAGCAGTTTGTTCCTAGAGTGATCAGGTTGTGATCAGTATACTCTAGAAGACTTAGAAGTTGTCTAAGTGGAAAACCATTGTAATCTTGTGTGATTAGTGGATTAAATCCTCAGGTGAGGTAAATCACTCCAAGGGGGTGGACTGGAGTAGTTTAGTTAACAATGAACCAGGTTAAAAATCATTGTGCAAATAGTTTTTATCTTACAAGTTTTAAAGATACACTTATTCAAACCCCCCTTTTCTAAGTGTTTTTCTATCCTTCAATTGGTATCAGAGCGTCGGTTCTAAGGTGCAAGCACTTAACCGTGTTTAGAAAAGATTCAGGAAGAGAAAAACGCTTAAATCAAGATGGCTGGTGAAGATCCAACAAATACATCTACATCTGGCTCTGCTGAGCAACAAAATGGAAATGGTAACAATGGTTATACTAGACCACTAGTATTTGATGGTGAAAACTTTGAACTGGAAAGATAAACTTGAAAGTTACTTCCTTGGTCTAGATGGTGACTTATGGGATCTTCGTATGGATGGTTACAAACATCCAGTGAAAGCTACTGGTGTAAAGCTCACAAGACAAGAAATGAATGATGATCAAAAGAAGCAATTTAAAAATCATCATAAGTGTAGGACTATTTTGCTGAATGCTATCTCTCATGCTGAATATGAGAAGATATCTAACAGGGAAACTGTCTATGATATATATGAGTCATTGAAAATGACCCATGAAGGAAATGCCCAAGTCAAGGAGACTAAAGCTCTTGCCTTGATCCAGAAATATGAAGCCTTCAAGATGGAGGATGATGAAAATATTGAGAAGATGTTCTCAAGATTTCAAATGCAAACTGCTGGATTGAGAGTTCTTGACAAGGGATACACAAGGGCTGATCATGTCAAGAAGATCATCAGAAGCTTGCCAAGAAGATGTGGTCCTATGGTGACTGCTTTCAAAATTGTCAAGAATCTGAATGAAGTCTCTCTTGAAGAATTGATCAGTGCTCCGTGGAGTCATGAAATTGAGCTGGATGCTAATGAACCTCAGAAGAAAGGTAAGTCTATTGCATTAAAATATAATTATAAAAAATGCACTAACGCTTTTCTGGCTGAAGAAGTAGATTCTAAAGAATCAGAATCAGAAGAAGAAGATGAACTGTCCATGATCTCTAGAAGGGTAAACCAACTCTGGAAGAGCAAGCAAAGGAAGTTCAAGAGTTTCAGAAGTTCAAAGAAGCCTGAAAGAGGAGAATCTTCTGGAGGCAGAAGATCTTACAAGAAGAAGGTCATCTGCTATGAGTGCAATGAGCCTGGACACTTCAAGAATGAATGTCCAAAACTTCAGAAGGAGAATCCCAAAAAGAAGTTTCATAAGAAGAAAGGTCTTATGGCAACATGGGATGATTCAGAATCAGAATCAGAATCAGACTCTAAAGGTGAGCAGGCAAACCTTGCACTGATGGCCACAGTGGATGACGGATCAGAATCTACATTAGAATCAGATTCTGAAGAGGTATTTTCTGAACTATCTAGAGAAGAGTTAGTTTCCAGTTTAACTGAACTTCTGGAACTCAAGGCTCATCTTAGTATCAAATACAAAAAGCTGAAAAAGCTATTTGAATTTGAAACTAAGAAGCTGGAAATGGAAAATTCTGAACTAAAGGAAAAGTTTTAAAATTATCCAAAGATATTGGATCTCCTTCTGAATCAGAAAAATCCATTCCTAGTCTCAATCATATTCTGAAAGAATATGACTCGAGCTTCAGAAAGTTTCTATCTAGAAGTATTGGCAGAAGTCATCTTGCTTCTATGATATATGGTGTTTCAGGAAACAAAAGGATTGGCGTTGGCTATGAGGGTGATACCCCACACAAATTTGAACCTGTTGATGATTTGAAAATCACATACAAGCCATTGTATGATCAGTTCAAATATGGTCACTCACATGATATTAGGCTCACTTCACATGCCAAGAGCTTTAACACTACACACACCAAGAAGCATGTGACACAACCTAAAAAATATCATGCTGCCAAACCTAAAGAATATCATGATGTTCCTCCTGTTACTTATCATGCTAAACCCAAGTTCAATCAGAACTTGAGGAAAACTAACAAGGACCCAAGAAATTGTGGGTACCTAAGGAGAAGATAATTTTTGTTGCAGATATTCTTTGCAGCAAAGAAGACAAAGCACAAAATGTCATGGTACCTGGACTCTGGGTGCTCGCAACACATGACGGGAAGAAGGTCTATGTTACAAGACCTGGTGCTTAAGTCTGGCGGAGAAGTCAAGTTTGGAGGAGATGACAATGGCAAGATAATTGGCTATGGAACCATAAGTATTGGTAACTCTCCTTCCATAACTAATGTACTTCTTGTAGAAGGATTAGCGCATAACTTATTGTCCATAAGTCAATTAAGTGACAATGGTTATAACATAATCTTCAATCAAAAGTCTTGCAAGGTTGTAAGTCAGAAGGATGGCTCAATCCTATTTACAGGCAAGAGAAAGAACAACATTTATAAGATTGATCTTTCAGATCTTGAGAAGTAGAAGGTGACTTGCCTTATGTCAGTTTCTGAAGAGAAATGGGTCTGGCACAAAAGATTAGGACATGCTAGTTTGAGAAAGATTTCTCAGATTAACAAACTAAATCTGGTCAGAGGACTCCCAAATCTGAAATACAAATCAGATGCTCTTTGTGAAGCATGTCAGAAGGGCAAGTTCTCCAAACCTGCATTCAAATCTAAGAATGATGTCTCTTCCTCAAGGTCGTTAGAACTTCTGCACATTGATCTGTTTGGACCAGTCAAAACAGCATCTGTCAGAGGGAAGAAATATGGATTAGTCATCATAGATGATTATAGCCGCTGGACATGGGTAAAGTTCTTAAAACACAAGGACGAGTCTCATTCAGTGTTCTTTGAATTCTGCACTCAAATTCAATCTAAAAAGGAGTGCAAAATCATAAAGGTCAGAAGTGATCATGGTGGTGAATTTGAGAACAGATTCTTTGAGGAGTTCTTCAAAGAAAATGGTATTGCCCATGATTTCTCTTGCCCTAGAACTCCACAGCAAAATGGAGTTGTAGAGCGAAAGAATAGGACTCTGCAAGAAATGGCCAGAACCATGATCAATGAAACCAATATGGCTAAGCACTTCTAGGCAGACGCAATAAACACTGCATGTTATATTCATAATAGAATCTCTATAAGACCTATTCTAAATAAGACTCCTTATGAATTGTGGAAGAACAGAAAACCCAACATTTCATATTTTCATCCTTTTGGATGTGTCTGTTTCATTCTGAACACTAAATATTATCTTGGTAAGTTTGATTCTAAGGCACCAAAATGTTTCCTTCTTGGATATTCTGAACGCTCTAAAGTCTACAGAGTATACAACACTGAAACATTGGTTGTAGAAGAATCAATCAATATCAGATTTGATGATAAGCTTGGTCTTGAAAAGCCAAAGCAGTTTGAGAATTTTGCAGATATAGATATTGATATATCAGAAGCTGAAGAACCAAGAAGCAAAGTTTCAGAAGCTGAAAGTCTCAAAAGCAAAGGATCAGAAGATCAAGTTGCTGCATCTTTAGAGAATCTCAGAATTTCTGAAGAGCCAACAGTCAGAAGATCCTCTAGACTCACCTCAGCTCATTCAGAAGATGTGATTCTTGGAAAGAAAGATGATCCTATCAGAACTAGATCATTTCTAAAGAATGGTAGTCAAAATCAGTGATCAGAATCAGAAGATGAAAAGTTCTATTCGTCATTAGAAGCAAATGCAATACAACACAGCTGTCATCAAGTGTTTTCTGATGGTGAACACGTGTTTGCACGAATGGTAAAAGCGTGAGTGAATCTGATGGGACGCCGCCCTAGGTAACTGTGTAAATCATTTCAATTACCATGTTCTCTCACCTAACGTCACTCATCATTTAATGCATTTGATTTCAATTGATTCTGTAACTGTTCATTCTCATAATTTTATTGCATTTTTTTCAAATCCGCCTCTATAAATATATTTCAAATCATAACGTTTATCTTTTTCGCTCCCATTCTCTCTCTCTTTGTGCATGCATTTTTGCAACCTCTTTGCCCTTTTCTCAAACCCTAAACGCATACCCAGAAAAGTTTCTTGTAATCTTAGCACTGTTTCAATGGCTGCTTCATCGTCTCTCAACGCTGGCTCCTCTGTTCCTCTTCATCTTCAAGAAAAAGAACAACAAATTGTTCCTGTGATCTCTTGCTCTATTCCCAAAAAGGAGTTGGAAGTTATCTGTGAACTTATGGTAGATTTTGATAGTCTTGAAGAACATGAGTTTCACCTTAAAGAAGATATCATATTTCAAAGATGGACTTCATTATTTGCTGAGTTCTGTGGACCGGTTTACCCAGAACTTGTAAAGGAATTTTGGGTGCACGCTGTTGTAGCCCCTAAATCAATTCTGTCTTTTGTTCATGGGAAGTTTGTGGTTGTTACTGAAAACATCCTGAGAATGATGTTCGACCTAAGAAACCCCGAGGGTGCTCATGAAATTGATCAAAGGGCTGATTGGGAAGAGGTTTTGGCTACTCTTTATCCAGACGTGAAGAAAACAAAGCATGTCAAGAACATGAGGGATCTCTACAAAATCTGGACCAAGATTCTTCTGGGGTGTTTCTATCACAGGAAGTCAACCCACTCTGCAGACTTTGTCAACAATGAGCAGAAATACATTCTGTATTGCATTGCCGCTCAGAAGAAGGTTGATATTATCTACATAATCTTCAACCACATGTGGACTGCTGTGAGGGATTCCAGAAATGCCTTCAGAACAAAGAAGTGTACTATTATTCCTTTTGGAAGAATTATTACAAACCTTCTGGTTCATTCCAAGATTATTGAGGACTTGGAAGCTCAAGGGATCATCAAAGATCTGGTTGTTGATACTGGAAGCTGCTTGAATGCTCTCACCTTGAGAAAGATGAGTGTTATTGAAGCTATCAGACAAACCCCTCAACCTCTTCCTGGAGCTAGAAGCAGAAGAGAACCTATTCTTGCTGACTTTGAATCCTTCTTCAGAAGTGAGCTGCCAGGAGTCAGAACTAAATATCTGAACTCACTCAAGGAAGAAAAAGACAAAGATGCTCCTGCTAAAGGTGGTCGCAAGAAAGTTTCCACTTCCAGGCCTGTTGCTTCAGAAGATGTTTCAGAAGCTGCACCTGATGCTGTTGTCAAGAAGGAAAGAAGGACAAAGCGAAAATTTGATCATCCTTCTGTTAACCAGGAGAAGGTAGTCCAAAGTGTAGCTGCTGCTACTGTTGTTGTTGAGAAAGCTGTTCAAGAAGAAGTTATTGCTGAAGAAGTTCAGGAAGTTCTAGTTGAAAATAAAGATAGTGAAAAAGAGACTGCTGAGAAGAAGAAGAAGAAGAAGAAGAAGAAGAGAAAGATAAAAAATAAGAATGTGGAAGATGGAAAGGCTGTTGAAAAGAAGAAGACAAGAAAAAGAAAATTGATCATTGAAGATTCGGATGAAGAAGAAGAAGCTGTGAATCAGCGAGCAGAAGCTGTGAATCAGCAAGAAGAAATTATTCAAAGACCAACAACTCAAGTAGTTGAAGGTCAGAAGGCTGTTGATAATGAGAAGGAGAGACTAGAACCTGCCAGAAGAAGAGAAATTTCTCTTGGAAAGGAAAAGATTGTGGAAGAGCAGAAGAAGAGCAAGAAGCAGAGAAATCTTGAGGCTGTGTTTGAAGCGATTCATAATGTGTCTAAAGGTATACATCTCTCTGAATCTGTGTCTGTTCCTGCTTTACGTTCAGAAGTTGCACCAATAGTTATTGCTCAAACCCCTGAACCAGTAAATCAACCAGAAACAGCCCCATCAGAATCACCCATAAACATCCATGTTCTCACACCTCCTTCTTCTCCTTTAACCAATGCTCTTACCCCTCCTCATTCACCCATCACAAATGTTCACATTCCTCCCTCTCCTTCCAAAACCAATGTTACTTCTGACCAGGTCCTTGAAAACCCTGTTCTTGATATTCAACCCCTACAAACTCTCTTTCCACCTCACACAAATATATCCACTTCTCAACCCCCACCTCATGCAAACTATGAACCCGTTCCTTCCACCTCTCAAAATAATCCTTCTGTATCAGATCTCCCAGATTCTGCATCACATGAGCAATTGCTTCGTGACTGCAATTACACACCCAAGCCTCGTCCTGAAGCTGAGCTGGTAGTGTTAGATTCTAAGAATGAAGCAAAATCATCCTTCTGTCTTGATAGAGAGCCTCAACCCTATTTTGTCCCAAAACCAGATTCTCCCATAACCAAAATAAATTCTCGCCGAGCATACCCTACTGGTGTAATCTAAGAAATGGTAAAGAGGAATCTCAGAAGAATCTTTGACACTCTCTGAATAGCTCATCATGCTGGATTAAATGATGTTGCTATGCGAAGATTTTGGAGATTCTTCAGAATAAAAGCAGATGCTTGTTTTCAAGAACTCTAGGAAATTTGTGTAGAACTTGCTCCACGACCTTGTGGAATTCTGAGGCCCTATGAAGATTTTTGGTTCAGTTGTCTTGGGGGGAGATATTGTCTTGAAGAAAAAGAATTCATTGATGAACTTGCAGAAGCACGAGTTTCTGCGGAGATGGAAGCCAACCTCTGTAGGGAGATTATTGTTTGGAGACCTAAGTATCCAGTTCTTACTGGAGACTTCAAGTCACTGTTTAACTTTCTGAGGAAAAATACTTCTGAGGAGGACCCCAATTTGGTCATTCCAGAAGTTGTTGATCCTCCAGAAGTTGAAGGTCCTTATGCTCCAAGGAATCTTGTTGCCATTCTTCAAGCACTTGAGAATGGAGATTCTGATATTCCTGCTCCAGAATATGAAGAAGATGCTTCTATGGGAGAAGCTGATGCTGAAGATCATCCTGCTGAGACTATTCCTGTTGAGGAAAATCATGATGATGATCTGACAATGGAAGCTGCAGTTGAGATTGCCGTCCCTCTGAACAGAAGTTGTGAAGCTTCTTCTGGTGAACCCTCTCTTCTGGTGAAGACTCTAGAGGTTATTCAGAAGAATCAGGCTGAGCTAGCTTCTCGTATGGACAAGCAAGATGACATCAATGCTGAGTTCCGCTCATTCATGGAGAGGCAGACTGAGAGCAATGCTGGGATTCATGACATGCTGGCCAAGATTATGTCTAAGCTAGGGTCGTCTTAGTCCTTTGTGTCTTAGTTGATTCTTTGTTTCTTGCATCTGTCTTCCTTGCATCTCCTTTGTATCTTCTGATCATTCTCTTTTGCAATCAATGAAAATTATCCTCTTTTTCTCTCATATTGTTTTGTGTTTCATCTGAATCTTTTATGTTTTTTGATGTTATGACAAAAAGGGGGAGAAAATGTGATAAATGATCTGATTTATATTATCAGTTGCTGGGAGTAAGTCTCCATATTTCTAACAAGAATTTGCAAGTTCTGTGTCTTTAAGTGTTTTGCAGGATTGAAGATAATCTTAAAAGCTCAACATGAGAAGCAAAGACATGGGGAAAAGCAATTCTATATGGAAACAAGCTCATGGAAATTGAAGCAAGCTGAGTTCTATGAAGCTTCAAGATCAGAAGCAAGAAGGAAGAATGTTATGATATTCTGATGATAGAATATGCTCTAACTCATTCTTATTCCTTATATGTTCTGATGCATGTTTTTGTTCTAAATATGCTCTGAAACATTATTGTTTATGCTCTGATACATATTATATGTTCTGATACATATTTTATGTTCTGATTCATTCATGCTCTGACTATTGTCGTGTAGTATGTTCTGTAACATTTCAGGATGTAGAGATGCTCTGATGATGCTCTGGTACATTCAACAATGTTCTGATACAATCTAGTATGAAATGGTTCAAGAAGAAATTCAAGCTCTGAAGTTGTCCTATGAAAGCAAGAAGCAGAAGCTATGAATGTTCTGAAGATCTAAGCATATGTGATCGTCTCAACTGAAATGGAAAATACTCAGGGAAGTCCTTTATTTATAAATTTCTTCCAGTATTTATTTCAGGGGGAGATTATTTATCTCAGGGGGAGATTGTTAATCTCAGGGGGAGACATATTCACACACTGTTTATATGCTTATGCTATAACTGTGTAATTGTCTTTAGCCGTCTGATATTCTGATTGCAAATTCATATCATTTATATATGTTTTTGTCATCATCAAAAAGGGGGAGATTGTTAGAATAAGATTTGTTCTGATCAATATTCTTAGTTTTGATGATAACAATGTATATGATTTTTGTATGAGATAATGTGGTATTCTAATCCTATGCAATTTCCATTTCAGGAATCACATAAAGAGTATGCACAAAATCAGCGCAAGAAGCACTGACTCAGAAGGTTCAGCATGCAACATCAGAACATGGTCTGGCAAGACATCAGAAGATGGTCAAGCAGAATCAGAACATGGTCTATGGAAGCATCAGAAGGACTTGAGATCAGAAGCAGAGGCACTGAAGTTCTCATGGTATCACGCTAAGAAGCACTTCAAGGTCAGAAGACAAGAAGATGCTCTGCACCAAGCTGTTTGACTCTGATGATATTCAAACGTTGTTTACACAAACATCAGATAAGAAGCAAGTACAAGATGGCAGGCTACGCTGACTGACAAAAGGAACGTTAGTAGCTATTAAAGGCAACGTCAGTAGACACAGCGAAAGCAAGGCTCGAGGTAGTTGACAAAAGAGTGAAACATTAATTGCAATGCTATACGAAATACGCAAAGCATTAAATGCTCCTAACAATCATCTTCTCAAACGCCTATAAATAGAAGTTCTGATGAGAAGCTGAATACAACACTTGCGCAAATATACAGAAACGCTGTCAAATTCAAAAAGCTCTCAAACTTCATCTTCAACCTCACTTCATTACTGTTGTAATATCTTAGTGAGATTAAGCTTAAACTTTAAGAGAAATATCACAATTGTGATTATAGCTTTTAAGAAGCATTGTAATACTCTTGTAAGAATTTGTTTACATTCATTTGTAAAGAACTAGAGTGATCAGGTTGTTGATCAGAATACTCTAGAAAGTCTTAGAGGGTATCTAAGCAGTTTGTTCCTAGAGTGATCAGGTTGTGATCAGTATACTCTAGAAGACTTAGAAGTGGTCTAAGGGGTAAACCATTGTAATCTTGTGTGATTAGTGGATTAAATCCTCAGGTGAGGTAAATTACTCCAAGGGGGTGGACTGGAGTAGTTTAGTTAACAACGAACCAGGATAAAAATTATTGTGCAAATAGTTTTTATCTTACAAGTTTTAAAGATACACTTATTCAAACCCCCCCCCCCTTTCTAAGTGTTTTTCTATCCTTCAGATAAGAGTACCCAAAGTTGTGCCCTCGCAAAGTCACGTTTTGACCAAGACTCAGGCCAATGATCAGGTCATGCGCGCAGGTTACCGGCCAGTGGTGATCATCGAGTTTCCATACATTTTTGAAAGAGTTTTGGGCTGCATCTCTACAACATCTTAACACCAAACTTGTTCTTTGATCTTTACTCTTTGCACTAACCTCAAAGGCTTGGAATGTGAATGAATGAGTCCAAAGGTATGATCACCTAAAGTGGAACACTTGAAGTTGCAAAAATGCTGACTCTTAGCAGAATTTATATGCACATGATTTTAGTTGCAAGAGGCTATGTTCCAAGGCATTTTGTGACATGTTACAAGCGATCTCTCTTCAAGTTACCAACACCAATTTTGTTCTACTACACCTCCTCTTCATTTTGATCATACAGTTGACACAAACGATGCACCATAGTTGGAGATATGGAGCCACAAAGTGAGCTTCACGAAATGCTCTTGTACAGGGCATTGAACGTAAAGCTGCAACCAGACACTTGCTCCTAAGCTGCTGCACTAACACGCGCGTGAGAACTCATTAGCACCATCATATCATTTTAGGTCGTGCAGTTTCCTAAACTCAAAAAGCTCACCAAAATCTTACTACAAATATCACAACTTGTTCACTAAGTTTAGTGAAGAAAAGATTACACTACAAGCTCCACACTAATGATACACTAACCATGCAACCTCATGCATCCATATATAAACCAAAGACCTTCACAAATTGAAGGGAGGCCGCATAATTATTTTTTTTCACTCAGTTTCAAAGTTCTCTCATCTCTCCACTTTTCTTTTCTCTCACTTCTCATCATTCTCTCTCTCATCTCCACCACCAGCCACCATCGTAACAAACTAACCAACTAACTCAGGCCACCATAACCACCTTCAAACCACCACAACAACCTTCATTCTTTTATCAAGAACCACCTTCATCCATCATCATTCAATCTTCACGATTCCAATCCATTCTCCAAACTCTCATCCTTTGATTTTCAAACTCCTCACTGATTTCTCTCTCTCTTTCTTTCAACCTTCAAACTGAGTTTGTTACAAACTCTAACGAACCTTCAAAAATCCATAACCGTTCCTCCATTTCCATTATAACCAAGCTCCACTTTGCATCTCTTTCTCCAATCGTCATCATCAAACCAGAGCACAGAAGCATCCGTTTCTATCAACAGCGAGCGCTTCATCATCATCTTCCCTAAAGCTAAGCGTGGAGAGTGGTTTTTGATTCGGTCAGATTCGATCCTTGAGTTTATTTCTCAAGGATCCGTCCTTACTTAAGCTCAAACACATCGTGTTCAAGATCCAAGAAGAAGCAGTGGAAGTTTCTGTGTATCAACTCCAGATCTTGTTCAGGTACACTTCTCCATTCCTCTGAGCATGGCGGTCATATCTGAATGAGTTTTATGCATCCATTGCTATGCTTTGTGCTTTGTATGTTGGAATCTCGAATTCATGTTAGTTTTTGAGATATGATGATCTTATTTGGATGCTGAGGAAATGTACCTAACTCCTGTGGATTGTAAGGATCGCGTCGCTGTGCTTTTTGCTGTTGTTAGTAAAGATCTTGAATGTTAGGGTTTTGAGTTTTTCCTCGGTTAGGACCTCATAGCATATCTCATGAAAAACTGATAGTATATTTGGGATCAGAGAGGAAAACCGAGTCGAATAGTGTTGTTCGTTATCATTACTGTGCATTTTGGAATTTTCCGACGAGAGTTCCATCGAGGAAGATGACCGAAGTCTCACTCCGGCGTCTGTGTGGGAGTGCATGGCTTTGATTCCGTCGGCCTTACATGTCTCGTTGTAATTAGCTTGCGTTTTTCCTTTTTGTCTTTTGCGAATGATTGGAGGGTGAGTTGTTGCGTAGCGATTGGTCCAAGCTTTTTTTTGTCCTATCTGTTTTAAATGAGAAGTGGACCGATTGATATATGTCATGCTGCATATATGTTACGTTTATGCACACATATATAATAAAAATGTCTTTCTACACAATTAGATTTTTTAGGGGTATCTGTTTTTATTAGAGCTTTAATTGTTGATTTCTTTGAATTTTGATTGGCTCATATAACAAAAATAATAGATTTTAGTTTTAAATTCTTGGAAATAGCTTAAACATGAATAAAAATACAAAAATTGCTTGTGAATATTTTCCATTTTAGGTTAGATTTTAATTCTTTTATTTTGTGAATATTTTCAATACTTTGTGAAATGTCTAAAATACCCCTAATTGCTAAAGTTGACTTTAGTCAACTTAAGCAACTTTCTTTTTAGTTATTTCCCTTTAGATTTTAGTGTAGATCTTAAATAGGAATTAGAATAACAATTAGGCTAGAAAATAGGTTATTCTCCCCTCTTTCATTCTTTTTTTTCTTTCAACATTAAAACACTAATAAATAAAGATGTGAATCACACCTTACTAAAAGTGAGGGAGAAATGAGTGGGATTTATTCCCTAATCTGTTTCTCACTCACTTAGTGGGAGAGAAATGAGTGGGATTCATTCCCTAATCTGTTTCTCGATCACTATATAATGGGAGAGAAATGAGTGGGATTCATTCCCTAATCTGTTTCTCGATCATTATACATTTTTATGTGAATCAAATCGCAAAGTAAATCCCCTTAAAAAATACCCAACCAAAAACACTTAAAACACCTAATAAAGGCTCAAATTAAAACAAAGTGACGAAGTGGTGCGAAACCTTGTATTGGGTTTTGTTCATCATGTAGTTACATAAAAAACACAAACCCAATTTCTCTTCTCTTAAGAACAAGTTAAGTCCTTTCCAAAATTAGGCGTATAAGTCTCCAAAGGTCGAGCATCGTGGATTGTGACCTTAACCTCTGTTTAACTAAAAAACACAAAACAAATGGAAACTATTGAGCCGAACTACGGTCACTCTGATTCCTGAAAGGGATACGCAGGCATTGGGTCGCGGGGCCTAAGCGAGCACACTTGTAAATAATTCCTTCTTTTCCCCGTATTTCTTTTTGCATTCATTCGCATTTAGGTTTTAGACATTAGACACCCTTTAGATAGAAACAAACATAGGTGGATACCATCGAGTACGATGGGCGTGAGGGGTGCTAGCACTTTCCCCTTGCGTAACCGACTCCCGTACCCTATTCTCTGGTCGAAAGACCTTGTTCTTATTCTGAGTTAAGTTTCCTGGTATTCCTTTCCCTTGATGGGATAAATATATTAGTGGCGACTCTGATCCATTTTTCGCGGTAGCGACAGCTGGCGACTCTGCTGGGGATGTGATAAACCTGTGCTGGTCCATTCTTAGCGAGTCGATCCTAGCCTTTGTTTGTTTTGTTTACTGGGTGTTTCTTTGTTTATTTATATGTTTACATCCTGTATATATGTTTGCATCATGTTTACTTTCTTGCTTGCATATCATGTTTACTTTCCGCGTGCATCTGGACTATATTATGGGTCCCCGTGGGGACCACATATTTTTTTTGTTTGCAAGTTGGGATGGATGTTCTAAGAGGTAAAAGGCCCAATACCCAGGCCAGAGTTGACACATAGGATACCTAGGATAGAGTGGATAGTGATGACGCCAACAAAATGTCAGGTTCTGTTGATTGCGATCATGACACCCACGACCAGTTGAGATTCGAATGAGATACCATTGTTGGCATGTATTTGCAACAATGATGGTGTTTCAGGAGAATTGTAAACGCTGGAGACCTTTTGACCTACCCTGACCTAGATTCACCTGTGAGTGGGGAGGGATATACATGACAGGTATCGTTGGTGACTATTCAGTTCTATTGGTAACTATTGTTCCTATGGTTGTGTGGTACCTATGTCGGACCTTTGATCTCATGATATCCGACCTACATCAGTTATTCAGAGGATTGTACAGTGGTTGCTAAGTTCATGTGGACCTTTTGCATTGCATAATATCATTACTTTATCCACTTCATTTGTGGGGGATTCTAAAGTCTATTTCCAAAAAATAAAATAAAAAAGAGTAAAAAAAGTAGAAAAAAACAGAAAAGATGGGAAAAAAAAGATGCTATATGCAAAAAAAAAAAGTGAGAATAAAAGAGAAACAAAAGTTGATGAAAAGACTTTAGGATCCCTTAGAAATGAAACATGCATTCATACTATCATGCATTTCATATTTCTCTCAGAAGCTTATGGGGGCCCTTTCCACTCAGATTCTGACTTCAGCAACAAATTGACTTCTTACCGCTACGTTCTCAAAGATTAACAATGGAATAACTCCGCGAGGACAGAAATGGAGATTAACCTGAAGCAGTGGATGGAGTCTATTCAAGCCCTTGCTTTTAGACACGAAGAGTTGAGACAAGTTCCTCAGAGGCCAAATTCAAATGTTAATTTCACCTCAGGGAAAGTTCTTATGAATCAAAAGGGCTGAAATACTGTTGAGATTCCTATTACTGTTAAGGAGGAAACGCATAATGAGAGCAATATGGAAATTGAAGTCTTCAGATTCCCGATTATTGAAATTGACAAAAGGTTCCACCTCTTGGAGAAAATTTCGAAAGCCATAAAAGGTCGTGACTCCGTTGATTTAGATGTTGTTGGTTTGTGCCTAATGCCTGATGTCAAGAGTTGCAAGGGTCATTTACTCTCACTCCGATTGGTCTGGATATGCAAGCTAAAGTGGTAACCATCTCTTGTACACATGTGGAAGTTGCTTGGGGCTCCCGACCGAGGGATAAGCAAGACGTATTCTGGTCTTGAGCACTGCACCATTCGCATTGCTCGAATCCCTAAAGCATTACAAATTTTTGTGCGAATTCGTCGGAATATTTTTCCATGTGATAATCAAGAGTGTTCTACAGAGGCATTTCTCATTCTCAGGCTGTTGCTTCATATCATGGGTCACCTCTTCCCAGAATTTTCTTCTCATTGGCCTTTGCTTGTCAACAAAGACAAAAATAATATGGGAAATGAACTGATGTAATTCTAATGCCCTGTGCCCAATTACTTCCCTGCTGGCTAGAATCTCAGTTGGTTAAGATTTGTGTTATGGGTATTCCTTACCACATATAGCTCTCCTGAGTTTGATGATCATACTACCTTCTTCCATTTATAATGGTGATTACTGTTCTATCATCTATATTTGGGGCTCCCGACCAAGGGATAAGCAAGACATTGTATATCTTGAGTATTGCATCATTTGCATTGCTCGAATCCCTAAAGTAAGGCAAAAATGCACCACTCGTGTACGCCTTTGTTGGAATATTCTTCTGGGAAGTAATCTAAAGTGTGTGGAAGGAACATATGATAATGCTAAGTGGCTACCATGCTGGGGCACCTAGCCATTCAACTGAAGGTGGTAGGACATTCAAAGGCAGAATTCAAGTCCTCGTTGATTTCAGAACAACCAAATCCACTCCAAGAGGTTTATGCACAAATAGAAGTCTCGATGGGGTATCAAAACTGCAAAAGGCATTCGACAGCAATAAGTCCATACGGAGTCAAGTCTCCTCAACAATGGAATTCATTTAAGATCTTTATTGCATTCTCATTCCTAACATTTTGTTGTTTGTTTAAGCATTGCTAGCATGTAAAAATTTGTTAATCTCTGAATGAAAACCATAATACATTGTTTATGTTTATCTTGAAGTAATCCATTCGTTTTCACTCAAAAATAGTTTTGGCATTACGATACCAACTTTACTAATCGCTTGCTTAGGCAACAAGCAGAGGGAGAATGATGAAGTAAAAATGCAAAATCCCTATTAGTGTGTTTTTGAATAAAACCCTGCTGAGGATGTACAGGCATTGTTTCAAATCCCCAAACACCGGAGATATAAGGGAGATAGACCCTCGTTAACTCCTTTGAGACTTTAAGTAGGAGTTTCTTTTCTGATCAGAAAAAACCCTTATTTTGACCCTGGGGCAGGGTAGTGTTCATTTAACTTGATCAAGTGTTCAAAACTCATAAAGGATATGCATCTAAGGATACAACAATGGTTATCCTTCAAAGGGTTGAGGAAAGTCAAAACCGTGATGGTTATCCTTCACCCGCCAATAGGACAAAAGATGATGATGCCACAATGGTAATTCTTTATTAATCATGGAATGAGGCAGTCGCAATCACTTCCAACGAATCAAAGACAATGCGAGGTCACACGACTTGTTCAAGAAAAAAATATTGCAAAAAAAAAAGAAAAGAAAAAAGGATGAAAGAAAAGAATATAGCAATAGAAAGAAACAAGGATGGTGAAAATAAAGCAAGAACAAAGTCGTGTGATAATGAATCAGAAGAATAAAAGGTGAAGCGACTGCCATGTCCGAAAAAACCTCATTGATTCCTCAACCGTTTCAAAATTCCTTGTGAGGGATGAACACTCATGTTGAGTTAACTGAACTTAGGGTTGGAGAACATCATGAAGGGGGTGGGTACCAAATAATTTTGAGCCTAAAAAATCCTTTGTTTCTGAAAACCATGAACCAGGCCAAGTTACAGCCCTTAAAAGTCCTAATTGAAGTAGGGTTTATTTCGAAAGCGCACTCCGATGAGATAGCGTTTAGCTGACTCCCAATGAAGCGTAACACATATCTATGTTGGTATTGTATGCCCGCTTTACATTGCATTCACAAGAGGTGGCCACCTCATTTCATAAAAAATTTTTGTTTAAACTTCAAGACTAACATAGGCTTTGCATTAGAATTGTCTTTCTAAGAATTAACATTCTTTTGCATACAAAACATTTGCTTAAACATCAAGGAAGTTTCCATGATGAGAATCCATGAAGAGCTTGATCATGTCAAAGTAAAAGAGACTTGAGAAATCCGTAGAGTAAAAAGTAATCATTTCAGAGACTGATTATCAAAGAAAGTTGTCTGAATACTCCATTGAGCATGTGTAGTTTGTGGCCCTCGTTAATTGATTATCAAGGGGCACGTGGCTTGAAGACTCCGTTGAGTATGCACAATTGATGTTTCTTTGATTGGTTACCCTGAGGGGAAAAAGGGTTGAATACTCCATTGAGCAAATCAGTTGATACCTTCTTTGATTGATTACCCTGAGGGGAGAAGTCTGAATACTCTGTTGAGTAGATGCATTTTGATTAAGTACCCTGAGGAGAAGAGTTTGAAGACTCTATTGAGTGTGATAAAGTTTCTCTGACAGTTTGTTTGATCTTCAAGGGAAGTAAACTCGAGGATTCTGATAAGATGTACATAATCAACGGCAATCAAATCGAGGTGTGACCTCTCAAATCCAATCAATTAGGGTCAATCAAGTCGAGGAATCCCTCTATTGATTTCAACCAATTTGAAGAAGTGACGTCGAGGAATCTCCCGAGCTCACTCAATTTGGGGCAGTTACGCCGAGATTCGATAAATCTCTTCAAAGATCTGTTAATCGGGAGAAGGACTATTTCAAATGCTTGAATATGCTAGGGCAGAACTATCTCAAGTAATTGTGGTGTAAGGGTCCTTTCGAGGTGAATGTCTTTGTAAATCAGATACCTTCTTAAGTTAGACAGCCTGGGGCACAATCTTTTGGTTTGTATTGAAGGAATCATCATTTACTTGTAAAGTGCAATTGACCATCACGGAGCTGATAAGTATCGTAATGCTTTTCCCCAACAAGTTACTCTCTCCCCAAGCATAGGAGTTTATTTCTCCTGAGATTTGTTTCCATTCCTTGAGCGTAGGAGTTTATTTCTCCTAGAAAAAGTCGCTCCCCGAGTATAGGAGTTTATTTCTCCTGAGAGGTTGTTCTATTCCCCATTCATAGTTTATTTCTCCTCTGAGTGGTTCCAATCCTCCCAACAAGGGTTCCTCATCAAGATTTCGTATCCCCAATATGGTGAAATGAAGGAATCTCCTCAAGCTAAAAATTCTCCGAGGTATGGCACATGGTGAGAAGTCAGAAATTATTCTTCAAGTCAAATAAGAAGTATATCTTGCAAGTTAAAGTCCAATGTCTATTGGCACCCCCCACAGAGTTCTTAACACTAAGGGGATTCTTCCTGGTGTTTACCTCTCCCGAGGTCAGAGAAGAAGTTCAATCGACAAGTCAGTGGAATATTCGCTAAAG
Organism: Vicia villosa; assembly: GCF_029867415.1. Lineage (NCBI taxonomy): Eukaryota > Viridiplantae > Streptophyta > Magnoliopsida > Fabales > Fabaceae > Vicia > Vicia villosa. Next base: position 244,938 of record NW_026705206.1, on the reverse strand, counting down.
GGCCCTCTTTATCTCTGCATGTAGTAAGCATTGCATTCACATTGCATCTACAAAAACGCGTAGCATTTCCATGAATATGGAGCATTACGCCATGGAAAAATTCAAACATGCATCAATGCATAAGCCAAGTTTGTATGTGCTTCAAAGGCACAAGGTAATATATCCCTAGAAGAAGTCTCACTTTCTCTCTCTAGTATGGATTTGATACAGAGTCATTCTTCGTCAAGATCATTGTCTCTATGGTTATTTCCTGTTTGCTGAGCTCAATCGTTTGGATAACCCATACTTTGTGTGTGGCAATTCGAATGATTGTCACTCTTGTAGAATTACACCCCGCCTTTTGGCCTGAGGGAACCATGTAGTTCTTATGTTCCGTATGTAACAATACCTCTTTCAAAGTCCAGGGTTTAATGGCATCTCTAGTAGAGTCTGGTCGTCACCAGTCCGCTCTTTGTACTTACCTTTTGTGAGTCCCCTTACTGCCTTTTGCATAAGGGATATCTCTTGCTTTTTGCAAGTTTTCCTTGGTTATTTTCCCGTATGTTGCGTGCATATTAGAGTGCGAATGAGGGTGGGCATTCAACTCATCTCATTTTTCAATCATTTGAAATCCATACTTGGTGTGTGGCAATTCGAATGATTGCCACCCTTGAAGAGTGTTAGCTACCAAATTGTGTTAATATCTTGGGTAATTTTTGGTAATTTTCAAGTCTTTTGTGATTAATAATAGTATTTTACTATCATTTTATATATTTATATTCTTATATTTATATTATTGTCAAATAGTGCTTATCTTTGCAATTTGTGTTGGATTTTATAGTTTTTGCTAGATCAATGGAAGCTTGGGCCATGGAAAATGAATGGAAGATATTCCAAGACCAAAAACCAAGGATTGCTGGAAAAAGGTACCGCGCTAAGCGGGGTATAGGCGCGCTAAGCACGGTTTTGAAGAAAAGAAGGAAGTTCTGGCAGAAACTTCCGCGCTAAGCCCGGTATGGAGCCCGCTTAGCGCGGTTGGGCGGTTTAACCATTTTGGGATAGCGCGCTTAGCCGGCTGCACCGCGCTAAGCGCGGTCTGCGTAATTCAGTTTGGTTGTTTAAGGGCCAGAAGTGTTATTTGGAGGGTGACATATAATCCTAAGACCTAAAAGAGCATATTCTACTGTAGCAAGTGAAGAATTGGAGATTCGAAGCTTTAATCGTCGATTAATCTCCGTAGATGCTTGTTGATCTTCATCCTTTCCTTCTTGAGCAAGCTACCATTTTCATGGATAGCTAATTCTCTTTTGTATCAAGATAAGATGTAATCTTCCTAGCCTTTTGTATGTATTTCTTGTGAATATATTGTGTATGAACAAGTGATGATCAATATAGATGGTTTAGTTTGTTTATTAAAGCTTTTCTATGGTATAAGTGTTTGAGACATCAATGTTTGTATCTAGACCTAACTTTATCATCTATCAAACTATAAGTTGCAGACATGGATTTAGAGTTTGATGTTTACTTAGTATCGGTTTTAAAAAGTTATTTGTATTGTTTAAACGGTGGAGAAATCGTCGGTTAAACAATACGGTAAATCTAACTATATCGTTGCGGACACGGACGATATAGACGTCGATACGTAATTATATTGATCGTTAACAAGTTCATATACATATATTTGTAGGAAGACATACAGATTTAGGTCGATGAAATCGAATCTTGATACATTTTGTTTAACTTAGAACTTTCATTAATTTACTCTTTGCTACTAATATTGTTGAATGATCTTTTGCAAACCCAAAACTAAAGTAGCATTAACTCAAGACAAAATAGGCTATAGAACGGCGGTGATATCGTAATAATCCCTGTGGATACGATATAAACGAAAAGTACACCACAATACTCTTTCAACAAAATGGCGTCGTTGCCGGGGATTATTGTTTAGATATTGCAAGCATTGCAATAGTTTGTTTTGTATTGAGTCTTATAATTAATCTCTTGTTTCTAAATTTATTTTCCTTGTGTTTGTTAATTTGCTTGGTTAGTTTTTCAGATTATAGTTTATGCGAGGACGTGTACCTGCAGATCAACTCCTTTTTGATCCTGAGATTGAAAGGACTGCGCGTAGAGAGAATAGCAAAACTCGTAGGAGGAGACTACTAGCTAGGGAAAGAAGACAACAACAAGAAGCATCTTCTTCTTCAACCCCGGTTGAAAACTTGGTTGAGGAAGAAATGGCTGCGGATCCTAATGTTCCAGCGCGAGGGCCTTGTGCTAATAGCCCTCGTCTCAATGCACAATTTGCTCGTGATCAAGCCAATGGAAGAAAATCCGAAATGAAAACGGGGTTACTTCAATTATTATACCAAAATCCGTTCACAGGGGCAGATCACGAGGATCCGTTTACTCATCTAACAAAGTTCTACAAGATCGCCGGAATAATTGGTGCTCTGGAAGCCGAAGAAGACCAGGTGTTCAGGAGACTCTTTCCTCATTCCTTAAATTGAAAAGCTAAGGAATGGTACCTTGATCAACCAAATAATGTCATGACAAATTGGAACGAGTTAGAAGAGAAATTTCTGGATCGGTTCTTTCCTCACAATAGGTTCATGGAAGCGAAAACTTCTATAGCTGTGTTCTCTCAACCTCCGAATGAATCTCTCAATGAAGCATGGGAGAGGTTCAAGTCCATGGTTAGAAAATGCAAAGGTCATGGGTTTGATGAATTATCTCAAATCCATATCTTTAGAAATGGACTCCAACCTCAACCAAAAACTCTTTTAGATGCTACCGCGGGTGGTTCGTTGATGTCAAAAACTGTTGCAGAAGCGATTGCTATCATTGATAGAATGGCTTTGAATGACCATCAAGGGCAACATAACCGTAGTGCATTGCAAAGAAAGCCGGGAGTTCTTGAATTGAATACTAGTGATGCAATAATTGCTCAAAACAAGTTATTAACACAACAAGTAGAATTGCTCACTCAACAAATGTCAAAACTTCCTCAACAAATCAAAGAGATAAGTGGGATCCCTTCTAAAAATCAACAGGTGATGTGTTGTGAATTGTGTAGGGGTGACCATCAAACGGGTTTTTGTCCTCCACCGGGCGAAGAGGTGAATTATGTGTCTAATCCTAATCAAGGCTATGGTGGGAGACAACAACAACCTTACAACAATAACCAAGGTTACCAACAAAGAGGTAATCAAGGTTATCAACAAGGATGGAGGCCGGATGCGGGTCCATCGAATCGTCAAAATCCTTATCAAGGTGGTTACAACCAACAACTTCAACAACCTCAACAAACAAAGCTTTCAATAGAGGTCACTCTTAGCCAATTCATGCAATTGCAAATTGCAAGCCAAAAGAGTACGGATGCCGCCATAAAGAACCTTGAAACTCAAGTCGGGCAATTATCAAAGCAACTTGCCGATCAAAACAAAGGTCCTTTTCCGGCTACTACACAAGAAAATCCTCGTGAGCATTGTAAGTTAATTCTCACTCGTAGCGGTAGAACTATTGATATGGGTGTAGGAGAAATAGTAGAGGAAGAAATTGTAGAAGTTGAAAAAGATAGGGAGATTGAAGTAGAAAAAAATGTTGAGGGTGATTTAGTTGAAAATGAGAAAGAGAAAGAATTAGTGGAAAAAGAAACTCTTGAGAAAGTAGTAGAAAAAGAGAGAGAAAAATTGAGTGTGAGTGAAAAGAGGAAGATGAAAGAAAACTCAATTCATGTGAAGAAACTACCTTACCCTTCCGGTCCGTCAAAGAAAGAGGATGCGAAGCACTATGCTCGGTTCTTGGACATCTTTAGCAAGTTGCAAATCAATGTTCCTTTTTCCGAGGCATTAGAGCAAATGCCGATGTACTCTAAATTTATCAAAGACATCATCACTAAGAAGAGAAAATTCTTGGATCCGGAGGTAGTAATGGTGAGCTCTTGTTGTAATGCGTTAATTCAACGCACTACACCGATTAAATCAAATGATCCTGGACGGGTAACCTTGCCGGTGTCTATTGGAAATGTTCACATAGGCAAAGGTTTGGTGGTTACCGGTTCTAGCATTAATTTGATCCCATTGTCTATGGTGAGAAGGTTAGGAATTAATGACTTGAAGCCGACTAGAATGACACTATCATTAGCAGATAAGTCCACAACTCATCCTCATGGAGTTGCGGAAGACTTGCTTATCAAGGTAGACAAATTTTGGTTTCCTGTTGATTTTGTCGTCATAGACATGGAAGAAGATCCTGATATACCTTTGATCTTAGGAAGACCTTTTATGAATACGGCCCGAATGATGATAGATATTGATGATGGCTTAATGAAATTAAGGTACCAAGATGAAGAATTATGTCTTGACCTCTTTGAAGCCATCAAGCATCCGAGTGATGATGACGATTGTTTTGGAATCGATGCTACAGAAAAAGCCATAATGAAAGTGGAGAATCAAATGCACTTGTCGAATCCTCTTGAGAAAACTTTAATGGAAGCTCTTGAAGTGCTCACCAAAGATCAAGAGAAAGAAATTGAAGATTGCTTGAGAAATCTAGAGGCTTGTGATGAGATGAATCCATTTGAAACTCAAATTGAAGAATTGATAGATGAGCCTAAAGTTGAAGAGCAAAAGGTGGAGTTGAATGTGTTACCGTCTCACTTGAAATACGTATTTCTCGGTGACAATTCTACTAGGCCGGTTATCATTAATAGTGGTTTGTCTAGCAATGAAGAGCATCGATTGAAGGAAGTATTGATAAAGAATCAAGAAGCAATAGGATGGGTTTTATCCGACTTGAAGGGTATTAGTCCGGCCTATTGTATGCATAAGATTATGTTAGAAGATGATTTTCGGCCCGTGGCACAACCTCAAAGGCGATTGAATCCAACCATGAAAGAAGTTGTTAGAAAAGAGGTTGTGAAGTTATTAGAGGCGGGGATGATTTATCCCATCTCCGATAGCGAATGGGTGAGTCCGGTTGATCGGTCACCATTTCTACTTAATTTCGTCATACATTCGGCATAAGATCGCCATACTTGGTAACACTTTGTGGTTGTTTTTAAGTGTTTTTTCTTTAATTCATCTAATTCTAGTTATTCTATGAGCAATGTATTTTTATGTCGTTTTCTTTGTCAATTAGGTGCTTTTGATCTCGTTTGGTAATGGTTTCAGGTTAGCTTCAGAGTGATGGAAGATCGCGTGGCCAAAAGATGTGAAGAAAGAAGCAAAAAGCAAGGAAAAAGCATATGGGCAGAGGCGGACACGGTCTGACCGTGCCACCTGACACGGCCGTGTCAGGCCTCAAGAAGAATTCATCTCCCAGACCAGAAGCGGACACGGTCTGCCCGTGTCAAAGGACACGGTCGTGTCAGCGGTGCGGACAGGAGTTCTAAATTTGTGGTTTTTCCAATTTTTAAAGTCCGGGGGCAGTTTGGGCATTGAGGCTAAAATCTGAAAACCTAGAGGGATTAAAAGAGGCTTGAGAGACAAGGAAAAAAAGGACTTTTTGATCGTACGAAAGAATTCCAGAAGAGAGCAAGATAGCGTTATCAAGGTTGTGGAAGACGAAGAGATTCAACGGTGGAAACCATTGAAGATCAGAGTTCTCCTAATCTTTTGTAAATGTCTAAACTTTCTGATTTTGGTTTCTTGAATATTATGAGAGGCTAAACCCCCCAATGCCAGGGGGGTGTCCCTGTTTTGAATTGTAATGACTTTTGAATTCCGTATTTCTTTAATCAAGTATTAGTTTTATGCAATTTGATTGTTTAATGTTTTTATGCCTTCTTTGTCGGAAAAACAAAGATTGATCTACGGTTAACAATTTGTAGGACTACGGTTGTTAAGGTTCTTAAACAATTTGATCTAGTAGTTATCACCTAGGACTAGGGATACCGAAAGGTTATTTGAACATTCTTGATTATTTACATCTTTGGTTTGCAAACCTTTGTTTCTAAGGACTTAGGCAATAGGATTGCAAACCAAAAGGCTTTCCACTAAGGACTTAGGGAAACACCCTTAAGAACAAATAATTGCAGTCTATGAAGTTGTTGAAGAGATCTTTTTACAGAGTCATTATAAGGAAGATCAAACACCTACCCTGGCATTACCTCAAATTACATCTAAAAAGTCAAACTTTAATTTCAGCTTATTTTTATTATTTCTTTTATTTAAATTTACTTATTGCATTATAACAAAACACCTATTTGCTCTTTTGTTTAATTGACTTAAATAACTTGTGTTTCCTACGCAATCCTCGTGATCGATACTTGGGGTAGAACCCATTATTACTACATCGGTGAAAATAGTACACTTGCTATTTTTCCGATCAAGTTTTTGGCGCCGTTGCCGGGGATTGCCAAAATATAAGTTTTATTTTAGTCAATTAAAATTTTATTGCTCTGCAATTAAAATTCTTTTTGCTGAAATTTTTATTTGCTTATTTTAATTTTATTTTTTAACTTATCTACTAATCGATTTCTAATCTTGTATGCGAGGTAAGGCCTCAGCTGAACTTCTTTTTAACGCAGAACCAGAAAGACTATTGAGAGCACGACTCCGAGAAGTTAAGCGGAAAAGACTGGCATCGAAAGAAGAATCACCTGTAGTTTCAGAATCAGAAGACGAAGAAGTAATATCTATTCAGTCCGAGCAGTCAGATTCTGAGCCTGAAACTATGGCAGCTGATCCACCTCCTCCAGAGAGACTTTTGGGTGATTATGGAAGGGCCAATGCACCGCTTGGAAGAATGACCATTGTAAACCAACCGGTCAATGTTGCACACTTCCAACTTCATCCTTCAACTATCCGACAGTTGGAGAGCAAGCCGTTTGCGGGACGAATCAATGAAGATGCAAATAAGCATCTACAAAGATTCCTCACCACGACAACGTCATTAAAGATTGAAGGTCATTCTGAAGAAGCTAAGAGACTTGTAATGTTTCGTTTTACCTTATCTGAAGATGCGGAAGAGTGGTTTTACTCACTTCCGGCTGGAAGCATCACCACATGGCAACAAATGGAAACCGCTTTTCTTAACGAATACTTCCCCGCATCAGTTTTCATCCGAAAAAGATATGATATTGTAAACTTCAAGCAGAAAGAAGGGGAATCGTTGGGGGATGCATACAAAAGGTTCAAGAGATGTTTGGTTGCATGTCCTACTCATAATATGGACCCAACCGAGCAAATGCAGACTTTCGTAAATGGTCTCCGAATTAAGACAAAACAGCTTATTGATACGGCTGTCGGTGGCTCAACTAATTTTTCAACAGCCACGGGTATCAAGAAGATCATAGAAGCTATTGCTGCTAATGAGCACATCGAGTTATATGACCGTGCAATGAGCCAACCGGAAGGTAAAATTGATTTGAAGCTTGCTGATCAGGTAGTTAAAATGGAAGACCAAATTGCAGCTGAAGTAGAAAGAAGACTGAAGAAGATGAATCTTAGTGAACAAAAGGTAGCACAAGTTGAACCAGCGGCCTCAGTTATATGTGAAATATGTAGTGGACCACATTTTGCTATGCATTGTGTGGAAACGCAGGAACAGGTGGAACAGATTCATATGTTGAGGCAAAATAATCCATACGCCAATACTTATAATCCGGGTTGGAAAAATCATCCTAATTTCGCATGGAAGGACCAACAAGGAAACTTTCAAAAGCAAGGATCAACCCAATTTCAAACTCCAGCGCAATCACAACAACACAGACCTCCACAACAACAATTCCAACATCATCCTCAACAATTTCAACAACAGGTACCAAAGAAAGAAGATTGGGAGATCGCTCTTGAAAAAGTGGCAACCCAAAACTCTCAGTTTCAAGAAGAGACAAGAGCCAACCTCAGGAACACCACGGCTTCAATCAAAAATCTTGAAGTTCAAATGGGTCAAATAGCACAACATCTCACTCTACAGGCACAAGGAAACTTTCCGAACGAAACTGTGAAAGATCAAAAAAATCTAGAGAAGATCAATGCTGTTACAACAAGGAGTAAAAAGGTGTTAGAACCGGAAAAGGAAAAAGAAGAGATAGATGACCCTATGGTGATAGAGGTAGATTTGGAAATAAGAGAGAACCCAAGAGAGCCAGAAGTGGTGATACCACCGGTTAAACAAGCTGAAGAAAAAATTAACAAAGGTGCTAAACCGGAAATTAAACTACCCTTCCCTTCAAGAATAACAAAGAAGAATTCAAAAGAGAAAGACTTTAAGAAGTTCACTAAATTGTTCAAAAGGTTAGAGGTGAATCTACATTTTTTTGAAGCACTTGAGCACATGCCTTTGTATAAGAAATTTATGAAGGAGGTGTTGGCGAAAAAGAAATCACTAGGAGGAGAACCAAAAATTGTAATCGAGAAGTGTGGTATAGTCTCTTCAGCAAGAAAGATCCCAATTAAGAGGAAAGACCCTGGGCCGGTGGCGATACCATGCACTATCAAGAATATAGCATTTAAAAAGGTACTCCTCGATTCTGGTTCTAGTGTGAGTTTAATGCCTTTATCCATTTTCAAAAAGCTTGAATTAGAAAAGATTAATGAAAGTAAGACACAGTTAAGGTTCGCCGATCACACCGTTAAGAAATCCTATGGGGTAGCTGAAGATGTACTAGTGGAAGTTGATAAGTTTGTTTTCCCTGTTGACTTCCACATCATGGACATTCCGGAAGATGAAGAAACTCCTATCCTTCTTGGGAGACCCTTTTTGTCGACAGGCCGCTGTAATTTTGACATTGAAAAAGGGACGCTAACGCTGAAATCATTTGATGAAGAAGTAACCTTGAAGATGTTAGGAGTCAGGAAACATAGGTCAGATGTGAATGAGAAAACTTCAACTGGTATGACGGAAGGTGAAAAAGAAGACAAAAATCTTAAAAATCTCCAAGAAAAAGTTTCAAGCATAGCCTCTCTGTTGGAACCAACTTATGTAGCCGCCAAAAGTCCTAAGAAAGCTAAGGAAATCAAGAAAAATGTGGGAAGCAAATTGAAGAGAAAAGTTATCCAGGCTTTTCATCTTCATGAGTTCGCGGTTGCGGAAGTGGCAAGCAACAAGGTTTGGAAAAGGAAATACCCTCCATAAAAGAGGGTAATGGACCGTCGAGCCATGCGACGTTAAACGAAGCGCTTCGTGGGAGGCAACCCACGGTTTTAATAATAAATCTTTCAGGTTGTTTGTCTTATTTTCAGGAAATAAAAGAGAGCATCTCCAGTGGAATCTGGGAAGTGATCATTGGAATGCAATACCTCTGTAAGCAACCTCTCTGAGGCTGGTTCTAAAACATTGAGGACAATGTTTAGTTCAAGTGTGGGAGGGGTTCGTGGCATTTGCTTTTAGTTGTTTTCCATTTTTGTTTTTGTTTGTGTGTTGTGTTAACATTGTGTTATAGATTGAGTGATGGATGCCAAATGAATGATGATTGGTAGTTAGTGGATGAAAGGTGCAACCTGAACTTAATCTCTCGAGGTACTTTGGAAGTGGACATAGCCGAAAGTGTCGGACGCAACTTGAAGAACAGGACTGAGAAGGTAAGTGGTGAAATCGAGCCGGAAAGGAAAGTCACATGACATAAAGGGTGTGTTGAAGCTGCAAACTTAGCCTACATGGTGAGGAACATAAAATGCCAAACACATGTAAAGATCATCATGAGAGTGAAATCAGGTATGACTTTATCTCTCTAATTTTGCGTTTGTCCTACCGACACAGTACAATTATGAAATCACACACTGAGGCACTTGTTTGTTCTCCCCAGAGCCTTTCCGTCCTTCATTTATTTTTGTTTTATCCCTCGTTAAACCCGTTGAGCCATTCCCCCTTGTTTGTTAAACCCGCACATGTCATCCTTAACCATAATTCTATCATCTTTGTTTGGCACTTGTGTAATTATTGCTTCTTTTGAATCTGTGTGAAATTGTAAGTTTGGGGTAGTGCTTAAGAAAATAAAGGGCAAGTGTGATATATAAAAAAAAAAAAAAAATATTAGAGAAAAGTGTGTAAATCACAAGAAAAAAAAAAGAGAAAAAAATAGTTTAAAACACTTGCCTAAAAAGATTTGAAAGACTCGAACAATGTTGATTACCCGGTAATTAGGTAAAAAGGAGAGTCTAAGAAGAAACCCCCTCACACAAAATCGAACACAAAGACAAGAAAAATAACATAAGTGCTAGTTCATAAACCATTTGCATATCAATCTCTTGTTTATCCTTCCTTTCACCTCAGCCCCGTTACAACCTAAAAAGTCCTCAAAAGTGTGTTAATTCTCTTTGTGTAGTGAAAGTAGGATGCATGCAAAGTCAAGGGTTGATATTGCATATCGTGATGTTGAGCGAAAAACACTCTAACCCTGAGAGACAATGTGAGAAGTGTGAAAAGTTTGCAGGTGAAATACACTCTGTTGTGAAGTGTGATGGACAACAAGGTTCGATAAGCCCGAACGCCTAATCAAGAAATAGAAGTAAGTTGCGAAAGACATCGACTATGTTGTGGAAAAGAAAAGTTTAAGGTGACCTCTGTTTGATCTCTTGCATCACTTGAGGACAAGCAATGAGATAAGTTTGGGGTTGTGATCGGTCACCATTTCTACTTAATTTCATCATACATTCGGCATAAGATCGCCATACTTGGTAACACTTTGTGGTTGTTTTTAAGTGTTTTTTCTTTAATTCATCTAATTCTAGTTATTCTATGAGCAATGTATTTTTATGTCGTTTTCTTTGTCAATTAGGTGCTTTTGATCTCGTTTGGTAATGGTTTCAGGTTAGCTTCAGAGTGATGGAAGATCGCGTGGCCAAAAGATGTGAAGAAAGAAGCAAAAAGCAAGGAAAAAGCATATGGGCAGAGGCGGACACGGTCTGACCGTGCCACCTGACACGGCCGTGTCAGGCCTCAAGAAGAATTCATCTCCCAGACCAGAAGCGGACACGGTCTGCCCGTGTCAAAGGACACGGCCGTGTCTGCGGTGCGGGCAGGAGTTCTAAATTTGTGGTTTTTCCAATTTTTAAAGTCCGGGGGCAGTTTGGGCATTGAGGCTAAAATCTGAAAACCTAGAGGGATTAAAAGAGGCTTGAGAGACAAGGAAAAAAAGGACTTTTTGATCGTACGAAAGAATTCCAGAAGAGAGCAAGATAGCGTTATCAAGGTTGTGGAAGACGAAGAGATTCAACGGTGGAAACCATTGAAGATCAGAGTTCTCCTAATCTTTTGTAAATGTCTAAACTTTCTGATTTTGGTTTCTTGAATATTATGAGAGGCTAAACCCCCCAATGCCAGGGGGTGTCCCTGTTTTGAATTGTAATGACTTTTGAATTCCGTATTTCTTTAATCAAGTATTAGTTTTATGCAATTTGATTGTTTAATGCTTTTATGCCTTCTTTGTCGGAAAAACAAAGATTGATCTACGGTTAACAATTTGTAGGACTACGGTTGTTAAGGTTTTTAAACAATTTGATCTAGTAGTTATCACCTAGGACTAGGGATACCGAAAGGTTATTTGAACATTCTTGATTATTTACATCTTTGGTTTGCAAACCTTTGTTTCTAAGGACTTAGGCAATAGGATTGCAAACCAAAAGGCTTTCCACTAAGGACTTAGGGAAACACCCTTAAGAACAAATAGTTGCAGTCTATGAACTTGTTGAAGAGATCTTTTTACAGAGTCATTATAAGGAAGATCAAACACCTACCCTGGCATTACCTCAAATTACATCTAAAAAGTCAAACTTTAATTTCAGCTTATTTTTATTATTTCTTTTATTTAAATTTACTTATTGCATTATAACAAAACACCTATTTGCTCTTTTGTTTAATTGACTTAAATAACTTGTGTTTCCTACGCAATCCTCGTGATCGATACTTGGGGTAAAACCCATTATTACTACATCGGTGAAAATAGTACACTTGCTATTTTTCCGATCACCGGTGCATGTAGTTCCTAAGAAGGGTGGATTGACGGTTGTGAGAAATGAAAAGAATGAGTTGATTCTTTCGAGAACGGTGACCGGGTGGCGTATGTGTATTGATTATCGGAGGTTGAACCAAGCAACAAGAAAAGACCACTTTCCATTACCTTTTATGGATCAAATGTTAGAGAGGTTAGCCGGAAGAAATTTTTATTGTTTCTTGGATGGTTATTCAGGATACAATCAAATATCTGTGAATCCAGCGGGCCACGAGAAAACTGCTTTTACATGTCCCTTTGGTGTTTTTGCTTACCGAAGAATGCCATTTGGACTATGTAATGCTCCTGCAACATTTCAAAGGTGCATGCAAGCTATCTTCTCAGATTTGATCGAGAAAAGCATCGAGGTATTCATGGATGACTTTTCTGTGTATGGGTCATCTTTTGACTTGTGCTTGAAAAACCTTGATGTGGTGATGGAGCGGTGTATTGAAACAAATTTGGTTCTCAACTGGGAGAAGTGCACTTTCATGGTAACGGATGGAATAGTTCTTGGCCACAAGGTTTCTTCAAAAGAGCTTGAGGTCGATCCGGCAAAAATTGAAGTTATTGAAAAGCTTCCCCCTCCGGTGAATGTGAAAGACATAAGGAGCTTTTTGGGACATACTAGGTTCTATAGAAGATTCATCAAGGATTTCTCCAAAGTAGCAAAGCCTTGGAGTAATTTGCTCAACAAAGGTATGGAATTTAATTTTGATGAATCATGTTTAACAGCTTTCCTAGAACTCAAAAAAAAATTGACCACCACACCCATAATTGTCACTCCTAATTGGTCGCTTGAGTTTGAACTCATGTGCGATGCTAGTGACTATGCGGTTGGTGCGGTCTTAGGCCAAAGGAAGAACAAAAATTTCCATGCTATACATTATGCGAGCAAAGTTTTAAATGAGGCACAGGTTAACTATGCCACTACTGAAAAAGAGTTGCTCGCAATTGTATTTGCATTGGAAAAGTTTCGTTCTTACCTTATTGGTTCTAAAGTGGTGTGTTATACCGATCATGCCGCAATCAAATATCTTCTCACCAAGCCTGATTCAAAACAGAGGCTTATTCGGTGGATTCTTTTGCTTCAAGAATTTGATCTTGAAGTGAGAGATAAGAAAGGTACTGAAAATTTGATTGCGGATCATTTGTCTCGGTTAGTGAATACTGAGGTTACTAAACATGAAAAAGAAGTGAGGGAAGAATTCCCGGATGAGAAACTGTACATGGTACAAGAAGTTAGACCCTGGTTCGCGGATATGGCTAACCACAAAGCATCCGGCTGGATACCGGAGGATCTAACTTGGAATCAAAGAAAAAAGTTGTTGAACGATGCTAATTTTTATGTTTGGGATGAGCCTCACTTGTTTAAGTTGAGTAGTGACAATCTTTTGAGAAGATGTGTCGCGGATGAGGAAACAAAAAGCATTTTGTGGCATTGCCACAATTCGCCGTATGGTGGTCATTTTAATGGTTTGCGTACGGCCACAAAAGTCCTTCAATCGGGATTTTGGTGGCCTACTTTGTTCAAAGATGCTTACCACCATGTTGCCTCATGCGACAGTTGTCAAAGAACTGGTGGAATAGGGAAAAGAGAGGAAATTCCCCTCCAAAGTATTTTAGAAGTAGAAGTATTTGATTGTTGGGGCATTGACTTTGTTGGACCATTCCCTTCCTCAATGTCTAATGAATACATCTTGGTAGCTGTGGATTACGTGTCTAAGTGGGTTGAAGCGATTGCTTCACCCAAAGCGGATGGTAAGACCGTGATCAAATTTTTGAAGAGAAATATATTTTCGCGGTTTGGCACGCCAAGAGTGTTAATTAGTGATGGCGGATCTCATTTCTGTAATGCCCCGCTTGAGAAAGTGTTGGAGCAATATGGAGTAAAGCACAAAGTAGCTACTCCATATCATCCACAAACTAATGGGCAAGTTGAGAGGACCAATAGAGAGATAAAGAGAATTCTTGAAAAAACTGTGTCTAGCTCTAGGAAGGATTGGTCGATGAAACTGGATGAAACCTTGTGGGCGTATCGGACTGCTTTTAAAGCACCGATCGGTCTTACACCATTCCAAATGGTGTATGGTAAAAGTTGCCACCTTCCCGTAGAATTAGAACATAAGGCATATTGGGCCTTGAAACTTTTGAATTTTGACCACAAGTTGTGTGGTGACCAAAGAAAAATCCAACTTCATGAGTTGGAAGAAATGAGATTGCATGCCTACAAGTCTAATTTTATCTACAAAGAAAAGACCAAATTCTATCATGATAGAAAGATTAGAATGAAAGACTTTAAGGTAGGACAATTGGTGTTACTCTTCAATTCCCGGTTAAGACTTTTTCCGGGAAAGTTGAAGTCGAAATGGTCTGGACCGTTTTTGGTCAAGGAAGTTAGAAGCCAAGGGGATATTGTGATAGAGGACCAAAAATCAAAGCAAGAATGGGTAGTTAACGGTCAAAGGTTAAAGGTTTATCGAGGAAGCGATTTTAATCGTGAAACTTGTGTTTTATCATTTGGTGATCCTTGATTGCCTTTGACCGTCGAGCTGACCGACGTTTAACAAAGCGCTTATTGGGAGGCACCCCAATTTGTAAATATTCAGCTTGTTTTATGTGCTTTTTATCGATTATGTTTTTGCGTTCTGGTCGAGCCAAAATCAGCCTACCGGTAAAGTTACACTTGCTGGTAGAAGAAAAAATTTTCTGTGTTCTGTCAGGGGCGTTTAGCGCGCTATAGCCCGCTTAGCGCGCTTTGGAGATTTTGGAAGCTTAAGTTCCAGTGACTTTCGCGCTTAGCGCGCGTCACACCCTGTTTAGCGCGGGTTGGTTTTCAGAAGAAAAAAAAATACTTTTCATTTTCGGGCCCTTTTGTCTTTGACCCGACCCAGAGCAAGTTTTAGTGAGGGAAATAGGGTTTTGGAGCATTTTGCCTCATTTCCACCATTTTTCTTCTCTTAAGCTTCCTCTTCCTTTTGCTCTTACTCCTAGTGTTTCTTTCATCAATTCCTTTGCTATTTCTTCATCTTCATCATCACCAAGGTAATTTCTCCATTTCCTTTTTGTTATTTTTTTTATGCTTGCTTTATATATTAAGGTTTACATTTAGATTAGGAATAGAAATTATGTGGTTAGGGTTTGTGGGTTGAAAACTTAGTGGTAGAATCTGTTTTCCAGTGCTTTGCATGTGATTAGAATCAATTTTGGGTGCTGGAAGAGTTGGGAGAAAACCCTGGTTCGCAGGGAATTTTTTTCTGCAAATCGCAGAGCCCGCTTAGCGCGGTAGGCGCGCTTAGCGCGGTCTGGGAGTTTCCGAAAAATTCCCTCTTCTATCTGCTTTTGTTTGATGCAGGGGGAGTGTTCCTTTGCAGTTGATACTTAATTTGGCTGTTTATTTTTTTATTTTTGTGTTAACATGTTGGTTTTGTGGTGCCGTTTTCTTAATTGTTTCAGATGGGACCAAAGTTCTTAGGCTCTAAGAAGCGAAAGACCGGAACCGAAGGTGGCAGTTCTTCTCAAGCACCTAGGGCTATTCCGTTTGATCAGAACCGTTTTAAGGGTCATGTCTAAGAGGCAAGGTACAAGAAACTAGAGGTTAGGACATGGTGGCCTGAGCGGATTGTGAGAATTAATCCTGAGGGAACCTATGGGTGGTGTTATCACACTCTTGAGGAATATGGTTGGCTTAAACTTTGTGAGCCTGCACCTAAGTTTCACTTGGAGATTGTTAGAGAGTTTTATGCTAATGCTGTGCCAAGTGAGGAATTTCCTGTGGAAGGTGTTCCTTATGAGTTCAAAACTTGGGTGCGTGGAAAAGAGATCGATTTTTCTCGTCAGGCCATCCGTGAATTTTTAGGAACTCCATTGCCTTTTGAGGATGGTGAGCTTTGTGGTTATCATGTGCAGTTGGCACGGGGTAATTTTGATTTTGAGCAGCTTATGGAGGTTTTGTGCATGAGTGGGCATTCTTATGATCTTAATCCTTCAGGGCAGCCCCAGAAGTTCTCTAGAAAAGTGTTGACTACTAATGCTCAGATTCTCATGTCGGTGGTCCTTCATAATTTGAGGCCTAGGAGTCACACTTCTTCTTTGCCTGCTAAGTCTGCTGCTTTGGTTGCTCGTATGATAGAGCATGAGCCGATTGATATTACTCGCATTATTGTGAATGAGCTGAAGAGGGTTGCTTTGAGTGGAACTCGGCATGGTGATCGTGCTCCCTGTCATACCCCAATTTTTGACCTAAGATACCACCTCATATCAGTTGCATGTGCATCATTTGCATCTCTAACAAATTGCATAGCTTGTGTTTACTACTTGTGCTCAGCAGTGTTTAATTAAGAAATCACTCATCAGTACAAGCAACAATTATGGTTTGTTCTCCCTTCATCTCAAATGAATCATCTTCATCAACAATCAACATTTGGTCCTCAAAGGTTCATTTCAACAAGCTCAAAGGCTCTGAATCAACCAGATTAGGGTTTTGACTGAAGATAGCATACTCCTGACTTTTGCTCAGGATTTGACCTAATGACTTGGGACATGACCTCAAGACCCCAAGTACATCATTTTGACCTAATCTATTGACTCAAGACATCTCTCACACAAGGACTGATCAATAGTGAAATTTCAAATCAACAGATTAGGGTTTTGAACTATCAGGGACTAAAATCAGGGATCACATTTGGGAAACCCTAAAAAGTTCCAGGGAATCACTCAAAGGTTTCAAAATCCAATGGAAATTGTATCTCAATTCAAGATCCACAGTCATCAATTTCATCAGGTCGACAATTAGGGTTTTTGACCTAATTCACCTGAATAACTGACTTTTTAATCAGAACATGGTACCACAACTTAAAAAATGGCTGAAAGGTCCTCCAATAATTGAATGTGATCCATTCATACCATTCATTTGGTGAGGATAGCCTGGTTCATTTGAAATCTCCAGAAACGCGATTCGTCTGAAAAAGTCAACTGTACAAGATCACCATTGACTTTTTGAAATTTTGGTCAACCATGACTTTTGAAGTTTTAAATCATCAATATATGATATATGAAGTCATTTGATCAAGGAAAATCAAGAAAATCAATCAAGAATCAAAAAGTCAAAAGTTTGACTTTCATACTTAGAAAATTTTCTAAGTGTTTTTCAATGGTTTTTTCCAAACTTTGGAAGGGAATAACTCAAAATTTCACCTACAAACTGAAAAAAAAATCCAACATGAAAGGTGTAGATTTTGATCCAATAAACAACTTTGTCACATAAGATTTTTTTCCAAAAAGATCAACCATTTAAGAGATATGGAGCTTCAAAGTCACCATCTTTTGAAAATTTCACTTAAAATCTCATTTTCTTCAAAGTTCATGGTTCTTTTTCACCCATTTCCTTAAAGGTCTTGAAGAAACTTTCAACTAGGGTTTTGAAGTACATAACATTAGCTTTCCAAAATGTCCAAGAGCATGAAAAAATATGGAGCATAGCTATGGTTTTGGATTTTGCCATTAGTGATCATTTCACTTAAAATTTCAAGTCATTTTGCCAAAGTTTTGAACCATTCTACCAAATGATGCAAGTAATGATACACCAATGCAATAATTGAGAGATATTTTCTGATTTGAGATCAGATTGGAAAGAGATACGAAGCTTGGAAGATTAACCATGGTTAAGTCATTTTAACCATTTGCATTTAATGTGAAAGATTCCACTTTATCTCCAAATGCCAAATCACCATTCTTTGATCAACTTGCAAGGCTTTGTATTCAGAAAACTTGGCCTATAAATAGAGGTCATTTCCTCATTCAAAATCACACCAAAACCTCACAAATCATAGGTTTTCTCTCTTCTTTCTTAAGTTGCAAGTTTCATGAGTTTCAAAGAGGAAGAATTGCAATTTCCATCTCTTGCAAATTCTGAGCAAAGTGTTGCTTCTAACACTTCCTAAACATCATATGGAAGTTGTTTGATCCACTCACACACCCCAAAAACAACTAAATCTCAGAATCACTACCTCACTTCCCAAATATGCATAACACTAGCCTTATCATGCCAAAATCAATTCTAGTTCATTTCTGTCCAAACTAACACTTCTAACATCATCCATATATCACATATGAACTATCCAATCCATCACATATAGCCTGCAACATCAGAATCATCAAGCTTGATCCTCAAATTGACCCTACTGCAGATCGGGTACCACCAACTTATCTAGATGTTTTCAATCCACTCCAAGCACTCAAACATGTTCTATAATCATTATTGAAGCGGTCCAGATCAAGAAACAACATCTGTAACACCTCTATTGAAGAATTCAATTTCCAGTTTTGCCGTTTTTGAAGGTAAGCTTCATGAACTTCAAACTCATACATACACGCATCATAAATGAAAAACTGGTTTACCATCTTGTTTCTGCATATATGAGGATCATTAACCCTCAATCAATTACATCATAACTTGCACCTACACGATTTCACATTGAATTTCAGTTTTAGGGTTCTTCGTGTTCATCACAAAATTGATCACCTTAGAGCAAAGATAAATGAATTATGAGATCACGATCATGTTCCTCGTGAAAAACCGATTGAGATAGACCCTTTACTTGATCAAAACAACATAGTTTTAGAGATTTTCAAATTTCAGTTGGGATTGTGTTCTTGGCGCGTTTTCTTGTTCATGAATTCTGGAAAATTGATTGATAATATAATTAATTGAACGCGTATGATTTACAAGCCACAAGCGTGGCACAGTTGGTTCATGTTTTGGTTGGTGAGAGTGAGGGCGTGGGTTCAACCCCTTGTGAAGACAAAACCATTTTTTAACACTTATTTTTTCTTCATTTTTACACAACTTCACTTAATTAATTAACCAATCAAATCAACTCTTTTTTACTTCATTTTTTGTACACTTCTCATTTAATATATATATTTTATGAATATCCAAAAAAATCACAAAAATAATATTTATTTGATATATTTTTATTAAATTTAAAATGACATGTTTTTAAGTGGTTTTAATACTTTAAATATTACTTTTCATTTGATTTTTTAACCTAATCACTTGTAAATATTTTTTGTGATCAAATCCTAATCATATAGGTCTTAGTTAAACATAAGTTTAGTCTTTGTTTAAATTAAGTTGATTTCTTTCAAATTTCAAACCGTTTTAAAACGAACGATCACAGTTTTTCAAAACGATAAACCATTTCTTTTTGGTTTTCTTTTCAAAGGAAACTATTGATTAAATCTTTTTGGATTGATCAATTGATTTTCAAAACAACTGGGCCTCTCGAATATTAGAGAGTATAAGTCCCATTCCTTTTTCTTTGTATAGTTTTTCTTTAAACAGAAAACTTCTTTCAAAACTTTCAAACTGTTTTCAAACGACGAAACCTTGCGTCTTTTAACAAAACAATCAACCATGTTTTATAAAATAAAACATGGGCCTCCACATAGGTATAAGTCTCATTCCCTTACATGAAATTAGGTATTTCATTGTACATACACCTTTTTGTACATACCTCGATCAATTTGATTTTTAACCTCGAATAACAAATCAAAAATGAAGGTTTTCTTTAAATCTTCCCAAAAATACCATGGGCCTCCATGTAGGTATAAGTCCCAATATCCCTTGTAAATACTTGTTTACATAGCTTTTGAATAAACTCAATGGGCCTCTCCCCGAGTATAAGTCCCGAGCCCCCGTGTATACAAACGGATCATCCTTACAGGTATATTGTGAATACAAGATTACACTCAAAGATGTTTTTGATTTATGGCAAACTCAAATGAGCATTCAAACAACAAGGCAGAAGCAGAAAACTCAAAGAAAAGCAAGCATTGATCACTCATGACAGTACAGGTTGATCTATTATACTTTAGGTCGACTCAACACAAGCAGATCAAGAAGAATGCAGAAAACCAGCAGTTAGGTCGACCTACTGTCAACCCAGGTCGACCTAAAATGGAGAAAAATCCACATACTTCTGCTAGGTCGACTCACACATCATCCAGGTCGACCTAAATTGATGAAATTTACATACCAGTCTGCTAGGTCGACCTACACAACGACTAGGTCGACCTAATCTGAGAAAATGTCCCCAGAATGCATTTTGAGAGGATTCTGGTCGACCTACTCCTTAAACAGGTCGACCTAACTGGGAGCAAAATTCTGCAAGCACTGCTAGGTCGACCTAAGCTCTACAAGAGGTCGACCTAACTGATCAAGAATGCCAAAAATTCTGTTTCTCTCATCTCCAACTGCTAAGCTATCTTATATATTATCAAAGGTTCATTATTCATAGCAACACCAACGACTGAAAGATACACAAACGCTTCTCATCTTCGTTCTTCATCATCTCCAACACAATTACACATAATCATTCTTGCGTTGCGGGTTAGTGATGAGTTCGATAACGTCCATGGAACGGAATTGACGATTCTTAGTGGGTGAAGGTTTGTGGGGTTTGTTGGTGAATAAAATCTGCGGGTTTTGTCCTCCACGACGGGTGGTTCTTGGGGGTTTTTATCAAGAGGCGTTCATTGAGGATTCGGCTGAGTGTAACGATTGAGGAACGGGGAGTTCAAGGAATCAAGACACTGCAGAAGGGAATCAAAGTGAAGCTCTTGGATAACCTTGATCTTGCTTAAGATTAAGGGGGAAGAAGATTCAAAGGATCGACATAATTGGTTTATCGTTTATCGCTTTGTTATCTTCTTTGTATATACTACTTTCAACATTAATGAAAGATTACCCAATTTCAATTTGGAATTGGGGGCAGACGTAGTCGTAGCGAGGACGATCGACGAACTGCCTAAACAAATATCGTGTTCTTGTCGCTTTTACTTTTTCATTTACATTCTGTTCATATTTGGTTATAATAGCAAATTGATCAACGATTCGAGTGTTCAGATTGTGAATTAAGAACTTACATAAACATCACAATCTACCACACATTGAATTACCTTCAATTTGATCATTATCACCAAGTGTTTGTATATTTGTTTCTATCACTCTTACTGCATTGCAAACATTGTCCATCATACAAAAAGTTAATCTGATTTTCAATAAGAGCAACGCTTTGATTCTGCAACATATACTCTTATCACTTACCTCAAGTCTTTGACTGGTTTTTAAACACATATATAATCGTTTCGATAGTGGTTCAGAATAGACGCGAGTCGATTCAGAATCACTTCCGCTGAAAAGTCATTTAACTCCGCAAAACTGTGAACGATCTATTCACCCCCCCCCCCTCTAGATCCTAAGGCCAGCGTCTAACAAGTGGCATCAAGAGCTCTGGTTTATTCCGTGCTACGTGAAACACTTATTGGAAAGATGGCTTCCGGACCTAAAGGAGCTCATAATAGAGCTCCAGTTTTCAACGGTGAAAACTATGGCTATTGGAAGGATTGTATGTGTGTCCACATCAATGCAATTGATAGGAACATCTGGACAGCTATTGTCAATGGTCCCTTTCAGATCACCATGACAAATGCAGCTGGTGCAGTTGTTCCAAAACCAGAAAATACTTGGGATGCTGAAGATGAAAAGAGATATGCATACGATTGGAAAGCGAGAAACATTCTAATCTCAGCTCTAGGAGTTGATGAATACTATCGCGTTTCCCATTGTAGATCAGCTAAAGCTATGTGGGACACATTGCAAGTTGCCCACGAGGGAACGGATGATGTCAAACTAGCTAGGATCAATACGTTAACTCAGGAGTTCGAACTCTTCCACATGGAAGATGGTGAATCCATCGAAAACATGCAGAAGAGATTCGTTCATCTGAAAAATCGGTTAAATTCACTTGATAGACCTGTTTCCAATGCAATTGCTACTAACAAAATCTTAAGATGCTTGAACAGGGAATGGCAACCCAAAGTTACAGCAATAAAGGAAGCAAATGATCTAAACACTTTAGACATCACAACTCTATTTGGTAAACTAGAGGAACATGAACAACACCTTAAATGCCTTGACATGCATGAGAAAAGGACAAAGAAAGAAAAGAACATGGAGAAAGAGGTAGAGAAGAAGTCAATAGCTCTAAAAGCTTCGAGCTCCAAGACCTCAAAACGAGAGCCAAAGGATAGTGACACAAGTGATGACGAAGACTCCGATGATGAGGAAATGGGACTGTTTGTGCGAAGATACAATAAATATCTAAAGAAAAATGGAGCAAAACACTCCGGCAAAAGCTTGATTAATCATAAGAAGCAATTCGACAAGTTCAAACAAGATGATGAAAATAAAAGAAAATCTAAAGGTCCTTGTTTCAATTGCGGCAAAGATGGTCATTATAAACCGGATTGTCCATATCTCAATAAAGAGAAAGACAAGAATCAAAGCAAAAGTCACAACAAGTCTAGAAGAGCTTATATAGCATGGGAAAGTGATTCCTCAAGTGAAAACTCATCAAGCGATGAAGAAGAATCAGCAAACTTATGTCTTACGGCTCATCAACACAAGAAAAAGAAACGTGTAAGTCATCTTAAACCTGAACTTGTAGATAAGGTATCTCATGCTCAATTAAAATTAGCTTTTGAAGAACTACATAGAGATGCAATTGAAGCTTTCAAACTTTTGGCCTCAAATAAGAAAAAATTTTCATATCTTGAATCAAAAGTTGAGAAGACCGAAAAGGACATGGAAGCTTTAAAACAATCTATGCTAGATATTCAAAAGGAAAAAGTTGAGATAGATCCTACATCATGGTTTGGTTGTGAGACATGTCATATTTGGCAAAAAGAAGTAAGAGATCTAAAGGCCAAGTTAGATAAGGCTCTACAACCAAAAGTGACTTTTGCGGTTGATCCAAATAAGTTCAAAAGATCGTATACTCCTTTATATAGTAAATACACTTTTGTACCAAAAGTATCAACTAGCAAAATAGCATATTCTCATCATATTACCTGTCACTATTGTTGCAAAAAGGGTCATACCATTGAAAAATGCAAATTTAGGAGGGTTTTAGTTCCTAAAGGAGTATTTCAATGGTTGCCTAAGTGCAACAATTTATGTACTCACCACCTAGGACCCAATGAAGATTGGGGACCTTCCACTCTAAATTAATTTTGCAGGAAAAGTGTCTTGACATTGCCAAAAGGTTGTGGTTCCTTGATAGCGGATGTTCAAGACACATGACGGGAGACATATCACTCTTTGTTGAGTTCCACGCAAAGAAAAAGGGGTATGTCACCTATGGAGACAACAATCGGGGAGCTATACTTGGTAAAGGAAGTGTAGGTAACCCTTCTACCACAACTATAACTGATGTGTTACTAGTAGAAGGTCTTAAACATAATCTCCTAAGTATTAGTCAATTGTGCGACAAAGACTTCAAAGTAACTTTTACAAATTCTGGCTGCACAATAGAACATATTAAAAAAAGAGATATCATGTTTAATGGCACATGAGTAAACCACATTTATATGCTAAAACTTGGACGAAGGCATATTTTTTTTGGTTACTCTCAATCTAGTAAGGCATATAGGCATATAGGTTCTCTCAATTCAGTTACTACTTATTGTTGAAGAGTCAGTTCATGTGTCCTTTTGATAAATCTTATGCAAAATGTGTCGAGAAAGGTATATCTTTTGATAGTGCAGGCCCATCTATTGAAGACATTGTCAAAGATAAGGAAGACGAAAGTGAAAGTGTTGCAAAGGAAGATGCTAAGAAAGAGAAAGATGAGTCTCATGACAGTGTTGAAAAAGAAAGCATCTCAAACAATGAAGAACTTCCTAAGGCCAGGACAAATGTAAAAGATCATCCAATCGACAACATAATAGGGGACATCTCAAAGGGCGTGACAACACGCCTCAAGATAAGTAACTTTTGTTATCATTTTGCTTTTGTTTCACAAGTTGAACCGAAAAACGTGAAGGACGCATTACTTGATGAGCATTGGCTAATGGCCATGCAAGAAGAATTAAACCAATTTAAACGGAATGATGTTTGGGACTTTGTCTCTCATCCGGGAGATCATCAAGTAATCGGTACTAGATGGGTTTTTCGTAACAAACTTGATGAAAACGGAGTTATCACTAGAAACAAAGCTAGATTAGTTGCTCAAGGTTACAATCAATAGGAAGGTATTGATTATGAAGAGACATACGCTCCTTGTAGTACGTCTCGAAGCTATTCGCCTCTTACTTGCTTATGCTTGTTCTAAAGACTTCAAACTATTCCAAATGGATGTTAAAAGTGCCTTTCTAAATGGCTATATAAATGAAGAAGTCTATGTTGCTCAGCCACCCGGCTTTGAGAATTACATGTATCCAACTCATGTCTATAAGCTGAAACGTGCTCTATACGGTCTTAAACAAGCCCCTCGGGCTTGGTACGAACGTTTGAGCAAGTTTCTCCTTAGTCAAGGGTACTCTAGGGGTAAAGTTGACACTACTCTCTTTATTAAAAGAAAAGATAAAGATATTCTCTTAGTCCAAATTTATGTAGATGACATTATATTTGGGTCGACTAATGCAAAACTTGTCAAAGATTTTTCTAAGCTTATGCAGAGTGAATTTGAGATGAGTCTCATGGGTGAGCTAAATTTCTTCCTTGGCCTACAAATCAAGCAACTCAGTCATGGAACGTTTGTGAATCAAACTAAATACTGTACGGAGCTGCTCAAAAGATTTGGAATGAGTGAAGCAAAAGAAATTGACACACCTATGGCAACAAATACTAATCTAGACAAAGATGAGAAAGGTAAAGAGGTTGACGTAAAATTATACCGAGGTATGATAGGTTCACTATTGTATCTTACTGCCTCAAGACCAGACATCATGTTTAGTGTGTGTATGTGTGCAAGATATCAATCTTGTCCAAAAGAATCTCACTTGAAAGCTGTCAAAAGAATTCTGCGATACTTACGTGGAACCACTACATATGGCCTATGGTATCCAAAGGGAAATGAGTGTCATTTGGTAGGATTCTCTGATTCAGATTTTGCTGGCTGCAAATCCGATAGAAAAAGCACCAGTGGAACGTGTCATCTATTCTCAAATTCATTGATAAGTTGGCATAGCAAGAAACAAGTATCGGTTGCATTATCTACTGCTGAGGCAGAATATGTAGCTGCTGGAAGCTGCTGTGCACAAATATTATGGCTCAAGCAACAACTTCTTGACTTTGGTATTAAGCTTGATCGCATACCTATCATGTGCGATAACACAAGTGCCATAAACTTGAGTAAAAATCCTGTCTTACACTCACGTACCAAGCATATTGAAATAAGACATCAGTTTCTACGAGATCATGTAGAAAAAGGAGACGTTACATTTGAACATGTAGAAAGCAAGAAGCAACTAGCTGACATATTCACCAAACCTCTAGCAACGGAGCAATACTTCAACATTCGTAGGGAATTAGGGATACTCGATATCTCTAATTTGGGCTAATTACGTTTGTTCTCTCTTAATATTATTCCTTTACTTTATATATATATATATATATATATATATATATATATATATATATATATATATCTGTTCTCTCTTGCTAACATTTTTCTTAGCGTAAAGGTAGTTCATCATCTAGCCAGGCGTCATTCCACATTGATTAAAGGCTGCCATTAAAGTTGAGAAAGCGGTAACGTTATTGTTGTTCACTTCCAAAAATATTATTGATACTATAATATGCTATCAATTAACATGCTTATAGTGACTTCATACATATATCGCTCTTGCTCATTTGACTCTCATGCTATAACTGGCTACCTTTTTATGAATGCTAGCATTTTATCTATGGTTCTCTCGTTACTCTTCTATTTTCGTTGTATCTCTTTTTGATGTTGACAAAGGGGGAGATAGATGCTGAGTGTACGGGGGAGCTGTGTTGAGAGATTGACTTGTTGAGAGATAGATGCTGGATGTACGGGGGAGCTTTGTTGAGTCTTTATCACTTACCACCAAAGCTTCGACTAATGGTTTGCCATCATCAAAAAGGGGGAGCATGTGAATACAAGATTACACTCAAAGATGTTTTTGATTTATGGCAAACTCAAATGAGCATTCAAACAACAAGGCGGAAGCAGAAAACTCAAAGAAAAGCAAGCATTGATCACTCATGACAGTACAGGTTGATCTATTATACTTTAGGTCGACTCAACACAAGCAGATCAAGAAGAATGCAGAAAACCAGCAGTTAGGTCGACCTACTGTCAACCCAGGTCGACCTAAAATGGAGAAAAATCCACATACTTCTGCTAGGTCGACTCACACATTATCCAGGTCGACCTAAATTGATGAAATTTACATACCAGTCTGCTAGGTCGACCTACACAACGACTAAGTCGACCTAATCTGAGAAAATGTCCCCAGAATGCATTTTGAGAGGATTCTGGTCGACCTACTCCTTAAACAGGTCGACCTATCTGGGAGCAAAATTCTGCAAGCACTGCTAGGTCGACCTAAGCTCTACAAGAGGTCGACCTAACTGATCAAGAATGCCAAAAATTCTGTTTCTCTCATCTCTAACTGCTAAGCTATCTTATATATTATCAAAGGTTCATTATTCATAGCAACACCAACGACTGAAAGATACACAAACGCTTCTCATCTTCGTTCTTCATCATCTCCAACACAATTACACATAATCATTCTTGCGTTGCGGGTTAGTGATGAGTTCGATAACGTCCATGGAACGGAATTGACGATTCCTAGTGGGTGAAGGTTTGTGGGGTTTGTTGGTGAATAAAATCTGCGGGTTTTGTCCTCCACGACGGGTGGTTCTTGGGGGTTTTTATCAAGAGGCGTTCATTGAGGATTCGGCTGAGTGTAACGATTGAGGAACGGGGAGTTCAAGGAATCAAGACACTGCAGAAGGGAATCAAAGTGAAGCTCTTGGATAACCTTGATCTTGCTTAAGATTAAGGGGGAAGAAGATTCAAAGGATCGACATAATTGGTTTATCGTTTATCGCTTTGTTATCTTCTTTGTATATACTACTTTCAACATTAATGAAAGATTACCCAATTTCAATTTGGAATTGGGGGCAGACGTAGTCGTAGCGAGGACGATCGACGAACTGCCTAAACAAATATCGTGTTCTTGTCGCTTTTACTTTTTCATTTACATTCTGTTCATATTTGGTTATAATAGCAAATTGATCAACGATTCGAGTGTTAAGATTGTGAATTAAGAACTTACATAAACATCACAATCCACCACACATTGAATTACCTTCAATTTGATCATTATCACCAAGTGTTTGTATATTTGTTTCTATCACTCTTACTGCATTGCAAACATTGTCCATCATACAAAAAGTTAATCTGATTTTCAATAAGAGCAACGCTTTGATTCTGCAACATATACTCTTATCACTTACCTCAAGTCTTAGACTGGTTTTTAAACACATATATAATCGTTTCGATAGTGGTTCGGAATAAACGCGAGTCGATTCAGAATCACTTCCGCTGAAAAGTCATTTAACTCCGCAAAACTGTGAACGATCTATTCACCCCCCCTCTAGATCCTAAGGCCATCGTCTAACATATATTTCCTTCATAAACTCCATTGTATACACACACTTTGTCATATATAACTGTTCATACTTGTTTATATTTGTTCATGTACTTGTCAATATTTGTTCGTACTTGTTCATATCTGTGATCATGTTATATATACTTGTTCAACTTAGTACAACACTAGGTTCCCCATAGCCTCCTATTGGGCTTCGTGCAAAGAATCTCCCAAGTTTAGGTTAAGACATAGAGTATGGTTTCCCGGTGAAATCGCTCTAAGAGCTCAAACCAACTATACCATGCCTCCTCTTGGGCTTCATACAAACGACTTGTCCCTCCCATAGCCTCCTCTTGGGCTTACAATGCAAGGACCCTCGATTATCCCTCCCATAGCTGAAGGATAGAAAAACACTTAGAAAGGGGGGGTTTGAATAAGTGTAGTTTAAAAACTTGAATGATAAAAACAATTTGCACAGTTATTTTTATCCTGGTTCGTTGTTAACTAAACTACTCCAGTCCACCCCCACGGAGTGATTTACCTCACTTGAGGATTTAATCCACTAATCGCAACAGATTACAATGGTTTTCTACTTAGCCCACGACTAAGTCTTCTAGAGTATCCTGATCACAACCTGATCACTCTAGGAACAAATGCTTAGACACAAGCTAAGACTTTCTTAGAGTATCCTGACCACCACGTGATCACTCTAATTACAACTGCTTAGACACAAGCTAAGACTTCCTAGAGTATCATGATCAACTCTTGATCACTCTAGTTACTTACAAATTAATGTAATCAATTCTAAGAGTATTACAAATGCTTCTAAAAAGCTATAATCACAACAGTGATATTTCTCTTAACGTTTAAGCTTAATCTCACTAAAATATTACAACAGCAATGTAGTGAGCTTTGATGAAGATGAAGTTTCTGAGCTTTGATTTGAACAGCGTTTCAGCAAGTTAATATTCACAGAAATCG
Organism: Vicia villosa; assembly: GCF_029867415.1. NCBI lineage: Eukaryota > Viridiplantae > Streptophyta > Magnoliopsida > Fabales > Fabaceae > Vicia > Vicia villosa. The sequence goes on along the minus strand of NW_026705206.1, from coordinate 216,569 downwards.
TCAAGAATTTGTAACCTTGCTTTTCATCAGAACTTCATATTTATAGGCACTTGAGAAGATGACCGTTGGGAGCATTTAATGCTTTGCGTATTCCGTACAGCATTGCATTTAATGTTTCACGCTTTTGTCAACTACCTCGAGCCTTGTTCATGCTGTGTCTACTGACGTTGCCTTTAATAGCTTCCAACATTCCTTTTGTCAGTCAGCGTAGCCTGCCACCTGTACTTTCTTCTGATCTGATGTTTGTGAAGACAACGTTTGAATATCATCAGAGTCAAACAGCTTGGTGCATAGCATCTTCTTGTCTTCTGACCTTGAAGTGCTTCTGAGCGTGATACATTGAGAACTTCAGTGCTTCTGCTTCTGAACTCAAGTTCTTCTGATGCTTTCATAGACCCATGTTCTGATTCTACCTTGACCATCTTCTGATGTCTTGCCAGACCATGTTCTGATGTTGCATGCTGAGCCTTCTGAGACGAAGCTTCTGAGCGTTGATTTGTGCATACTCTTTATATATTTCCTGAAAGGGAAATTGCAATGTATTAGAGTACCACATTATCTCATACAAAATTCATATCCTTGTTATCATCAAAACTAAGAATATTGATCAGAACAAAACTTGTTCTAACAATCTCCCCCTTTTTGATGATGACAAAAAACATATATAAATAATATGAATTTGCGATCAGAAAGAGCAGACGGCTAAAGACAATTTACACAGCTATAGCATAAGCATGTAAATATGTCTCCCCCTGAGATTAACAATCTCCCCCTGAGATGAATAATCTCCCCCTGAAATTAATACTAGAAGAATTTTATAAATAAAAGACTTCCCTGAGTATTTCAGTAGAGACGTTCACATATGCTTGATCTTCAAAACATTCATGACTTCTGATTTCTGCTTCCATAGGACAGCTTCAGAACATTGAATTTCTTTAGATCCTCAGAACATTCACAGCTTCTGATTCCTGCTTCCATCGGACAGCTTCAGAACTTGAATTTCTTTGATCTTTAAAACATTCGCAGCTTCTGATTCTTGCTTCCATCGGGACAGCTTCAGAGCTTGAATTTCTTCTTACATCACTTCATGCTAGATTGTATCAGAACATTGTTGAATGTACCAGAGCATCATCAGAGCATCTCTACATCCTGAAATGTTACAGAACAAAACTAAACGACAAAAGTCAGCATGAATGAGTCAGATCATAGAGTATGTTACATAACACATAATATGTATCAGAGCCATATGGTATGTGTCAGAACAAATAGACATAATGTTTCAAATCATATTCTATCATCAGAATATCTGAACATTCTTCCTTCTTGCTTCTGATTCTAATTCTGAAGTCTCATAGCACTCAGCTTGCTTCAAGAATCCAAGAGCTTGATTCATCTTGTTGCTTCTTATGTTGATCTTTTAAAGAGGATCTTCAATTCCTGCAACAACACAACTTAAAACATAGAACTTTGCAAGTTCTGTTAGTAATGTGGGGCCTTTTTACCCGGTAACTGATAATATTTAATCAAATCATTTATCATATATTTTCTCCCCCTTTTTGTCATAACATCAAAAAGAATATAAAAGATTCAGAGTAGAAAACGACAAAGGAAAGAAACAGAATCAAACTTTTCATTGATCAATCAAACAGAATTACAAAAGATGTATGCAGAATAAGCAGATGCAACAAGGAAAGAAAACTACAAAGACCACAGACTAAGACCCTAGCTTAGACAAAATCTGCGCCAGAATGTCATGAACCCCTGCGGTGCTCTCAGTTTGTTTTACCATGAAGGAGCGAAACTCAGCGTTGGCTGCTTCTTGCGCATCCAAACGAGAGGCCAGCATAGCTTGATTCTGATGCAGAGCTTCCAAGGTCTCCACCAGAGCTGGGGGTATACCAAAAGAAGAAGCACCAGAATTTCTGCCAACAGGGACAGCAATCTCAGAAGGACGATCTTCTGGGAGGTCTTCAGCTTCTGTACCTTTCATCTCAACATCTGAGTCTGACTCAAGAGCAGCCTCAGCATATTCTGGTTCAGGAAACACAGAAGCTCCAACTTCCAACGCCTGAAGAATAGCTGCTAGGTTTGTTGGAGGAGTAGGACCAGCAACTTCAGCAGGATAAACCACTTCTGGAAAGACCATGTGAGGAGCACTTTCAGAAGGGTTCATTCTGAACCAATCAAACAACCACTGAAAATCTCCAGTCAGCACAGGGTACCATGGTCTCCAAACCACGATGTCTCTGCAGAGATTTTCTTCTTCCATCTCATCTGCAGGTATCCTCTCTTCAAGAACTCTTCTGTTCCTGATGAGATGGTGATAGCTGCTTTCACCAACTTCCAAGAGACGACCACGAACACCAGGTGCGTCAGTCATGATCCTTCTCTAGACGTCCGTAGCCCTAGCCAGAAAATCTTGACGAAATGTATCCCAGAGGTTGCAAGAAGCATACTCATCCAGATGGTTAAGGTGAGCAGCGCCCAGAATCTCCAACCAGCTATTTACATCAGAATGTAAAAGCTCTAGAAATGATTGAGTGGTAGGTGTTGGAGGGTTGACAGTGAACCTGGAATCGGGAAACACAAAACTGTAGGGGTTATGTGTTCTGGTGGGAAAAGGATGTGAGAGATATGAGGATATATCTGAGGGATGGGTTGAAGGAGAGGAGATATCAGATGGTGAAGAAGGTGGTTCCAGAGAGATGAATGAGGAGGAAGAGGGTGTGGATGTTTGTGAAGAGGGAGGTGATTGAGGGATACCATCAAGGGGTTGATACACACGTCTAGAGTAGTTTCCAGACATCATAGCTTCAAAGGGATTCACCTTGAGAGGGTCATAGGTGATCCTTACTCTTTTTGGTTTGTTTTCTGGTTCATCAGTTGCCTTTCTCTTTTGTTTACGATCAGTTTCTTGAGTTGCAGAACTTGATGAAGGATTCATGATGAAGTTGCAGATAGTGAAAAACTACTAGGGTTTATGATATGAATGCAAAGAGAAAGAGAGCGAAAAAGAAACTGAATGCAAGAGAGAGAAATATAAGAGGGAAAAGAAACGTTTGAAGAATATAAAAAGAAAAGAAATAAAAAGAAATGATGGATAGCATTTAATGTTACGTGACGTGAGGAGAGATAATAATGACAAAAGAAGTGATTAGCACAGTTACCTAAGTAGGCGTCCCCTCAACTGCACGCACGCTTGTCCAGAGATAGTGAACACGTGTTTACCATTTGGATAGCCAGTTACAGCTGTTTTACTTTTAAAGAAATTCTGAATCAACTTAGACAATGAACTGTTAGTAATAACCGAATCACTACTTCTAATTGATTACAAACAGAACTTCTTATAAAAAAAAACTAATCCAATCTCATTTCAGAAGATACTCATACATAAGGTCTTCTCATCTTCTCATTCTGGGCATAAATCCATACTGATATTCTTCAGAATGAACTTAAACCTATCTTCAGCAAGGGGTTTTGTAAAGATACCAGCCCATTGATGGTCTGTATCCACAAAGTTTAAAGATATAACACCCTTCTGAACATAGTCCCTTATGAAATGATGTTTAATCTCAATATGTTTAGCTTTTGAATGTAAGATAGGATTCTTAGATAAACATATAGCAGAAGTATTATCATAGAAAATAGGAATGTTACTCTCATATATCTGATAATCTTCTAGCTGACTTCTCATCCAGAGCATTTGTGTGCTACAACCAGCAGCAGCAACATATTCTGCTTCTGTTGTCGAGAGGGCAATAGTAGCTTGCTTCTTGCTGTACCATGAGATCAGATGACTTCCAAGAAATTGACAACTTCCAGAAGTGCTCTTCCTTTCTATTCTATCTCCAGCATAGTCAGCATCACAGAATCCTACTAAGTTGTAATCTTTGGATCTTCTGTAAACTAAACCAACATTAGTAGTACCTTTCAGATACCTCAGAATTCTCTTAACCGCAGTTAAATGAGATTCTCTCGGATCTGATTGGAATCTAGCACACAAACAAACACTGAAGAGAATGTCAGGTCTAGAAGCAGTTAGGTATAGAAGAGATCCAATCATACCTCTGTACAACTTCTGATCTACCTTCTTACTTACCTCATCCTTACCTAGGACACATGTTGGATGCATAGGAGTTTTGGCTTCTTTACTGTCAGAAAGATTAAACTTCTTCAGAAGTTCTTTCACATACTTCGTTTGATAAACATAGGTTCCATCAGAAGTTTGGTTGATTTGAATCCCAAGGAAATACTTGAGTTCTCCCATCATGCTCATTTCAAATTCAGCCTGCATAGACTCAGCAAACTCCTTTCCAAGTGTAGCATTAGATGTTCCAAAGATGATATCATCAACATATATTTGACATATTAAAATATCCTTTTTAAAGGTTTTACAAAAGAGAGTAGTGTCCACTTTTCCTCTAGTGAAACCATTTTCCAGAAGGAAAGAACTTAAACGTTCATACCAAGCTCTAGGAGCTTGCTTCAATCCGTATAATGATTTCTTTAATTTAAAAACATGATTTGGAGACTTGGAGTCTTCAAAACCAGGAGGTTGATGGACATAAACTTCTTCATCTATATAACCATTTAAGAAGGCACTCTTGACATCCATCTGATAAAGAGTGATGTTATGTTGAGTGGCAAAAGAAATTAATAGACGAATAGATTCTAACCTGGCCACTGGTGCAAAGGTTTCTGTGTAGTCAATTCCTTCTTGCTGACTATAACCTTGAGCAACCAGTATGGCTTTGTTTCTTACCACTTCTCCCTTCTCGCTTAGCTTGTTTCTGAATACCCACTTAGTGCCGATGATGTTAAATCCTTTTGGTCTAGGAACCAAGTCCCATACATCATTCCTTGTGAACTGATTGAGTTCTTCTTGCATGGCAATTATCCAGTCTGGATCTTCTAGAGCTTGATCAACAGAAGTTGGCTCGATCAAAGAAACAAGATCTAATTGACATTCTGCGTTGTTCTTAAGGAATGCCCTTGTACTGATGGGATCATCTTTCTTCCCAAGGATCACATCTTCTGAATGAGCTGAAGCAAGTCTAGGTGATCTTCTGACTGTTGGCTCTTCAGAAATCCTGAGATTCTCTAAAGATGCAGCAACTTGATCTTCTGATCCATTGTTTCTAAGACTATCAGCTTCTGCAGCTTTGCTTCTTGGTTCTACTGCTTCTGATATATCAATATCAAAATCTGCAAAATTCTCAAACTGCTTTGGTTTTTCAAGACCAAGCTTATCATCAAACCTGATATTGATTGATTCTTCTACAATCAATGTTTCAGTATTGTATACTCTATAGCCTTTAGAGCGTTCAGAATATCCAAGAAGGAAATACTTTTGTGCTTTAGAATCAAACTTACCAAGATGATCTTTAGTATTCAGAATAAAACATACACATCCAAAAGGATGGAAATATGAAATGTTGGGCTTTCTGTTCTTCCACAATTCATAAGGAGTCTTATTTAGAATAGGTCTGATAGAGATTATATTTTGAATGTAACACGCAGTGTTTATTGCTTCTGCCTAGAAATGCTTAGCCATATTGGTTTCATTGATCATGGTTCTGGCCATTTCTTGTAGAGTCCTATTCTTTCGCTCTACAACTCCATTTTGCTGTGGAGTTCTAGGACAAGAGAAATCATGGGCAATACCATTTTCTTTGAAGAACTCCTCAAAGAATCTGTTCTCAAATTCGCCACCATGATCACTTCTGACCTTTATGATTTTGCACTCTTTCTCAGATTGGATCTGAGTGCAGAATTCAAAGAACACTGAATGAGACTCATCCTTGTGTTTTAAGAACTTTACCCATGTCCAGCGGCTATAATCATCAACGATGACTAATCCATATTTCTTCCCTCTGACAGATGCTGTTTTGACTGGGCCAAATAGATCAATGTGCAAGAGTTCTAACGGCCTTGAGGAAGAAACAACATTCTTAGACTTGAATGCAGGTCTGGAGAACTTGCCCTTCTGACATGCTTCACAAAGAGCATCTGATTTGTATTTCAGATTTGGGAGTCCTCTGACCAGATTTAGTTTGTTAATCTGAGAAATCTTTCTCAAACTAGCATGTCCTAATCTTCTGTGCCAGACCCATTGCTCTTCAAAAACAGACATAAGACAAGTCACCTTCTGCTTCTCAAGATCAGAAAGATCAATCTTATAAATGTTGTTCTTTCTCTTGCCTGTAAATAGGATTGAGTCATCCTTTTGACTTACAGCCTTGCAAGACTTTTGATTGAAGATTATATCATAACCATTGTCACTTAACTGACTTATGGACAATAAGTTATGCGTCAATCCTTCTATAAGAAGTACATTAGTTATGGAAGGAGAGTTACCAAGACTTATGGTTCCAGAGCCAATGATTTTGCCCTTCTGATCTCTTCCAAACTTGACTTCTCCACCTGGTTTAAGCACCAGGTCTTGGAATGTAGACCTTCTTCCCGTCATGTGTCGCGAGCACCCAGAGTCCAGGTACCATGACATTTTGCTTTTTGTCCTCTTTGCCGCCAAGGATATCTCCAACAGAAATTATCTTCTCCTTAGGTACCCACAATTTCTTGGGTCCTTTCTTGTTAGTTCTCCTCAAGTTCTGATTGAACTTGGGTTTAGCAAAATATTTAACAGGAGGAACATCATGATATTCTTTAGGTTTGTCAGCATGATATTTCTTAGGATGTGTCACATGCTTCTTGGTGTGAACAGTGTTAAACTTCTGTGCATGTGAAGTGAGCCTAATATCATGAGCATGGCCATATTTGAACTGATCATACAATGGCTTGTATATGATCTTCAGATCATCAATAGGTTCAAATTTATGTGAGGAATCACCCTCATAGCCAAAGCCAAACCTTCTGTTTCCAGAAACACCATATATCATAGAAGCAAGATGACTTCTGCCAATACTTCTAGATAAGAACTTTCTGTTTCAGAATCTGTTTCAGAAGGAGATCCACTATCTTTGGGTAGATTTAAAACTTTTTCCTTCAGTTCAGAATTTTCCAATTCCAGCTTCTTAGTTTCAAATTCAAACTGCTTCTTCAGCTTTTTGTATTTGATACTAAGATGAGCAATGAGTTCCAGAAGTTCTGTTAAACTGGAAACTAACTCTTCTCTAGATAGTTCAGAAAATACCTCTTCAGAATCTGATTCTGATGTAGATTCTGATCCATCATCTTCTGTAGCCATCAGCGCGAAGTTGGCTTGTTCTCCTTCAGAGTCTGATTCTGATTCTGATTCAGAATCATCCCATGTTGCCATAAGACCTTTCTTCTTATGAAACTTCTTCTTGGGATTCTCCTTCTGAAGTTTTGGACACTCGTTCTTGTAATGTCCAGGCTCATTGCACTCATAGCAGACAGCCTTCTTCTTGTCAGATCTTCTGTCACCAGAAGATTCTCCATGTTCAAATTTCTTTGAGCTTCTGAAGCTTCTGAACTTCCTTTGCTTGCTCTTCCAGAGTTGGTTTACCCTTCTGGAGATCATGGACAGTTCATCTTCTTCTTCAGATTCTGATTCTTCAGGATCTTCTTCTCTAGCCTGAAAAGCGTTAGTGCATTTTTTAACATTAGATTTTAATGCAATAGACTTACCTTTCTTCTGAGGCTCGTTTACATCCAGCTCTATCTCATGGCTTCTCAAGGCACTGATGAGCTCTTCCAATGAAACTTCATTCAGATTCTTGGCAATTTTAAATGCAGTCACCATTGGACCCCATCTTCTGGGTAAGCTTCTAATGATCTTCTTTACATGATCAGCCTTGGTGTAGCCTTTATCCAGAACTCTCAGTCCAGCAGTTAGAGTTTGAAATCTTGAGAACATCTTCTCAATATCTTCATCATCCTCCATCTTGAAGGCTTCATATTTCTGGATTAGAGCAAGAGCTTTAGTCTCCTTGACTTGAGCATTTCCCTCATGGGTCATTTTTAATGACTCATATATATCATGGGCAGTTTCCCTGTTAGATATCTTCTCATACTTAGCATGAGAGATAGCATTCAGCAAAACAGTCCTACATTTATGATGATTCTTGAAAAGCTTCTTCTGATCATCATCCATTTCTTGCCTTGTAAGCCTTACGCCACTAGCTTTCACTGGATGTTTGTAACCATCCATCAGAAGATCCCATAGTTCACCATCTAGACCAAGAAAGTAACTTTCCAGTTTATCTTTCCAGTATTCAAAATTTTCACCATCAAATACTGGTGGTCTAGTATAACCATTGTTACCATTGTATTGCTCAGCAGAGCCAGATGTAGATGCAGTTGGATTTGTTTAAACTTCACTAGCCATCTTTTACTGAAGCGTTTTTCTCTTCCTGAATCTTTTCTAAACACGGTTAAGTGCTTGCACCTTAGAACCGGCGCTGTGATGCCAATTGAAGGATAGAAAAACACTTAGAAAGGGGGGGTTTGAATAAGTGTAGTTTAAAAACTTGAATGATAAAAACAATTTGCACAGTTATTTTTATCCTGGTTCGTTGTTAACTAAACTACTCCAGTCCACCCCCACGGAGTGATTTACCTCACTTGAGGATTTAATCCACTAATCGCAACAGATTACAATGGTTTTCTACTTAGCCCACGACTAAGTCTTCTAGAGTATCCTGATCACAACCTGATCACTCTAGGAACAAATGCTTAGACACAAGCTAAGACTTTCTTAGAGTATCCTGACCACCACGTGATCACTCTAATTACAACTGCTTAGACACAAGCTAAGACTTCCTAGAGTATCCTGATCAACTCTTGATCACTCTAGTTACTTACAAATTAATGTAATCAATTCTAAGAGTATTACAAATGCTTCTAAAAAGCTATAATCACAACAGTGATATTTCTCTTAACGTTTAAGCTTAATCTCACTAAAATATTATAACAGCAATGTAGTGAGCTTTGATGAAGATGAAGTTTCTGAGCTTTGATTTGAACAGCGTTTCACCAAGTTAATATTCACAGAAATCGTCAAGATCTCGTAACCTTGCTTTTCATCAGAACTTCATATTTATAGGCACTTGAGAAGATGACCGTTGGGAGCATTTAATGCTTTGCGTATTCCGTACAGCATTGCATTTAATGTTTCACGCTTTTGTCAACTACCTCGAGCCTTGTTCACGCTGTGTCTACTGACGTTGCCTTTAATAGCTTCCAACATTCCTTTTGTCAGTCAGCGTAGCCTGCCACCTGTACTTTCTTCTGATCTGATGTTTGTGAAGACAACGTTTGAATATCATCAGAGTCAAACAGCTTGGTGCATAGCATCTTCTTGTCTTCTGACCTTGAAGTGCTTCTGAGCGTGATACCATGAGAACTTCAGTGCTTCTGCTTCTAAACTCAAGTTCTTCTGATGCTTTCATAGACCCATGTTCTGATTCTACCTTGACCATCTTCTGATGTCTTGCCAGACCATGTTCTGATGTTGCATGCTGAACCTTCTGAGACGAAGCTTCTGAGCGCTGATTTGTGCATACTCTTTATATATTTCCTGAAAGGGAAATTGCAATGTGTTAGAGTACCACATTATCTCATACAAAATTCATATCCTTGTTATCATCAAAACTAAGAATATTGATTAGAACAAAAATTGTTCTAACAATAGCCTCCTCTTGGGCTTACAATGCAAGGACCCTCTGATAGCCTCCTCTTGGGCTTCGTACAAGGACCCACGGGCTTCTTATAAGCATCCCCAATATCCAAATCAAATACCCTAGGAGATTAGACATTTATCATCTCTATGATAGGAGTATCTCATCTATATCATCACAAACAATCAATCAATCAAATTTCTCTTTTGCCACAAGGCTGGCTAATCAATCAAATCTTTTGCCACCAGGCTGGCTGATTAATCAAAGTTTTTGCCACAAGGCTGGCTTCGTCGAAACTTTTGCCACAAGGCTGGCTGATTAATCAAAACTTTTTGTCACAAGGCTGGCTTCATTGAAAGTTTTTGCCACAAGGCTGGCTAATCAAACTTGTTTTTGCCACAAGGCTAGCTAAACAAAAAAAACATCTTTATCATTCTAAGCGCCATAAGTGGCACAGCCCAGGGCTTATAATGAAAAGATTTCAAACAAAATCAAACAGATGTATGTGATGATATAGATTAGATACATCGAACATTTAGATGACATTTGTCTCTTATCCTTTGCTTCCATTAGCATAAGTGGGAACTACGATTGCTCTGACTTTCTCAACATCCCTTTGAGAATACGTAGGCACAAGGTCGTATCCTTGGCGATCAAAACTTCTCCCTCAAACCACTCAAACCTTAGCACCCTTAGACCCCGAGCTACAGATGCTCTGATTCCCTCTAAGGGATATGTATGCAAAGGATCGCGATGATCTTTGCGAGCATAATCAAACAAACACCTTAGGTCCCACCTATCTCACAACAGAACCTCCTCAATAGCATAGAATGAAACAAACATAACAAAGAAGCCTATAGAGTACTATAGATACGTTGGGTGCTAATACCTTCCCTTCGTATAACCAACCCTCTTACCCAAGATCTCTCCCCCACTTTTAAGGTTATTGCAGCTTTTTTTCCTTTTCCTACTTTGGAAACAATAAAAAGTTTGGTCGTGACAAAAACAAAGAAAAATCATTTTCTTGAGCACTCGAGCCCAAAGAAGGCATCAGGTGTCTCATCCCACAAACGATGATTTTTCCCCGCGACACTCCCTGAAAGTTGATCTTTCCTGGTCTGATCATGAATTTGTGCAAGAAGGCTAGAGTGCAGATTCCTTCTGAGGGTCTTATGTCAATTGATACTTTTATTGATGATATTTTTATTGAGCGTTACTGTTTATCCAGGTTGACTGCTGTTCTTGTTGCTGCTGCTCGCCCTGCTCGCCGCCGTAGTGATCTTGATAGAGAGGAGAACTTGGCATTTCATATGGCGCATCAGAGAGCATTCATGTTTTTGCATGACTCTATGTCTCAGTTGAGGTTGCAGATGATGGAGCCCAATGTGGCTCATCCGTGGAGTTCTCGCCAAGACTTGGTAGATTATGCTAATTGGTCTGAGGTCAGTCCATTTCCTGAGGAGGAGGAAGTTGGCGAGGATGAGAATATGGAAGAAAATCTCCAGGATGATGATGAGTAGTCTTATGGTTGATGCTTAGTATTATTATTAGTATGTTTAGTGCTAGTTTTTTTTTATTTTGACTTAGCTTTGTTATGTTTTGTTCCATCCTTTTAAAGGATGAGGTATTTTGGATCTTAGGCATTACTATGCCTTTTGGATATTTTGAAACCTTTTGGTGTTTGTTTTTAATTTATTAAGTTTTTAGTTTAATTGCTTTATATGTCTATATACTTATGCAATTGTGTTTTAAATTTTTGTTGTCCTTGTGAAAGTGCTTCCTTGATGAAGAAAGTTTTTTACAACCAATTGGGGCGGTGATGATATAATGTGAAATTAGTACGTGCAAGGTACATTTTTACCGTTTCTTTAATATACCATGAATTAGATGCTTTTAATTGTACACATTAGATGTCACATTTTCTTTAACAAAAATAGTTCAATAATGAATCATTGTAGTACTAAAATTAGTGTGAGGAGCCTTTCCATTGTATATATATATATATATATATATATATATATATATATATATATTATTTTGTGGATACCAACAATGTGCGTTTAACTCGTGTTTATTATGTTTAATCTTGTGTTTTTTATTTAATTGTGTAAAGCATAAAAGTGATCAAAGCGTTTTGTTTAGCATTACGAGTATAACTTCTCTACCAAATATAACCTACCCGGTGAGTGTGAGTATTTGCTAACCACTTTGAGCCGTTTTGCCAAGATTCAATCGGTATCATTTCCTTGTTTATAATTGCCGATTTTTGATCTGAATCTTGATGACTTTCTTTTAACCTTGAAGAGTACCAGGAAACGTGGTTAGGATTGATTCCTTTTCGCCTTAGAATAGGGAGCATTCGTGATTATATGGTGGTAATATTCAAGTTGGGGAGAATAAAAAAATTGGTTGTATTGATGTGGAGAAGAAAATAAGTGATTGCTCAGGAGAGAAAAAGAAAAAGAAAAAGAAAAAGAGCCATGTATATAGCTAGTTTCCTTTAATTGAAAAAGGATGAACTCTTGAGCAATAAAATTGTGTGATAGGTTGATAAGGATTTGTGGATGTAATTGTGATTTGAATGCTCTCTTAGGTATTGACCCTTTCGTTTCAATGGCTTTGAGAAATGACACTTCCTTGTTAACCAAGCCAAGCTACAACCCTAAAGTCTTTGTGATTCTTGCTTTTACGCTTTTTATATAAATGTTGTGTAGATGAATGCATAATTAATTCTGGATGTTGGCGACATTGTTGTGTGAGTGTTAGGATCCTCAATTTTGTCTCTTACTAGAGAAGTGTGTAGGTTGTGATTCAATCTTGAACTTATTTTGCTTTAGGAACTGTTTACATCAAATGTGTATTTAGTATTAGTATCTCAATCATGGTGTTATTTTAGCAAGGGTACGATGTTACTTGTGTGCTTATGGAATTTGAATCACCCATTTGTTCTTGTCCAAGTTTGTGATCTCATGGTTGTTTTTTGTTTGTTGTTTTTGTGTTTGTTTTTGTTTGAGGACAAACAAAGGTTTAAGTTGGGGAGAGTTGTTAGTTACCAAATTGTGTTAATATCTTGGATAATTTTTAGTAATTTTCAAGTCTTTTTGTGATTAATAATAGTATTTTATTATCATTTTATATATTTATATTCTTATATTTATATTATTGTCAAATAGTGCTTATCTTTGCAATTTGTGTTGGATTTTATAGTTTTTGCTAGATCAATGGAAGCTTGGGCCATGGAAAATGAATGGAAGATATTCCAAGACCAAAAACCAAGGATTGCTGGAAAAAGGTACCGCGCTAAGCGGGGTATAGGCGCGCTAAGCGCAGTTTTGAAGAAAAGAAGGAAGTTCTGGCAGAAACTTCCGCGCTAAGCCCGGTATGGAGCCCACTTAGCGTGGTTGGGCGGTTTAACCATTTTGGGATAGCGCGCTTAGCCGGCTGCACCGCGCTAAGCGCGGTCTGCGTAATTCAGTTTGGTTGTTTAAGGGCCAGAAGTGTTATTTGGAGGGTGACATATAATCCTAAGACCTAAAAGAGCATATTCTACTGTAGCAAGTGAAGAATTGGAGATTCGAAGCTTTGATCGTCGATTAATCGCCGTAGATGCTTGTTGATCTTCATCCTTTCCTTCTTGAGCAAGCTACCATTTTCATGGATAGCTAATTCTCTTTTGTATCAAGATAAGATGTAATCTTCCTAGCCTTTTGTATGTATTTCCTGTGAATATATTGTGTATGAACAAGTGATGATCAATATAGATGGTTTAGTTTAATTATTAAAGCTTTTCTATGGTATAAGTGTTTGAGACATCAATGTTTGTATCTAGACCTAACTTTATCATCTATCAAACTATAAGTTGCAGACATGGATTTAGAGTTTGATGTTTACTTAGTATCGGTTTTAAAACGTTATTTGTATTGTTTAAACGGTGGAGAAATCGTCGGTTAAACAATATGGTAAATCTAACTATATCATTGCGGACACGGACGATATAGACGTCGATACGTAATTATATTGATCGTTAACAAGTTCATATACATATATTTGTAGGAAGACATACAGATTTAGGTCGATGAAATCGAATCTTGATACATTTTCTTTAACTTAGAACTTTCATTAATTTACTCTTTGCTACTAATATTGTTGAATGATCTTTTGCAAACCCAAAACTAAAGTAGCATTAACTCAAGACAAAATAGGCTATAGAACGGCGGTGATATCGCAATAATCCCTGTGGATACGATATAAACGAAAAGTACACCACAATACTCTTTCAACAAAGAGTTACACTCCGCCTTTTGGCCTGAGGGATCCATGTAATTCTTATGCTTCGCAAGCATCAACATCTCCGTGAATGTTCAGTGGTTACTGTCATCCACATGTCGAGTCTAGTCGTTACTAGTCTTGTTTTGGTTATTTTCCCGCATGCTGCGGGCATAATAGAGTGCGAATGAGGGTGGGCATTCAACCTATCTCATTTTTCAATCATTTGAAATCCATACTTGGTGTGTGGCAATTCGAATGATTGCCACTTTTGAAGAGTTATACCCCGCCTGTTGGCCTGTGGGATTCATGTAATTCTTATGCTTCGCAAGCATCAATTGTTTCTTGAAAGCCCAGTATTTACTGGCATCCCCTGATTGATTCTAGTTGTCACTAGCCTTTCTTTCAGTCAAGCCCAATGGTTATTGGCATCTCCTTCAAAGCCCAATGTTTATTGGCATCGCCTTTAAATTCAGTGTTCATAAGCATCCCCAATAAGAGTCTAGTCGTTACTAGTCTTCTTCACTCAATTCCAATGATTATTGGCATACCTTTTCAGATCTAGAGTCACCCTACGGCTGTGTCTCTTTTGAAGTCTAACTAAGGTTAGCAAATTAGGATCGGATTCCCCTTCGGCTGGTTTCCTCCTTGTCCCTTCGGTTGTGTCTCTTTTTGAAGTCTAACTGAGGTTAGCAATTAGGATCGGATTCCCCTTCGGCTGGTTTCATCCTTTGTTGAGTCACCCTTCGGCTATGTCTCTTTTTGAAGTCTAACTAAGGTTAGAAAATTAGGATCGGATTCCCCTTCGGTTGGTTTCATCCTTGTTGAGTCACCCTTCGGTTGTGTCTATGTTTGAAGTCTAACTGAGGTTAGCAAAATAGGATCGGATTCCCCTTCGGCTGGTTCCCTCCTTGTTGAGTCACCCTTCGGCTGTGTCTCTTTTTGAAGTCTAACTAAGGTTAGCAAATTAGGATCGGATTCCCCTTCGGCTGGTTTCATCCTTGTTGAGTCACCATTCGGCTGTGTCTCTTTTTGAAGTCTAACTAAGGTTAGCAGTTTGGTGGATTCCCCTTCAGCTGGTTTCCTCCTTGTTGAGTCACCCTTCGGCTGTGTCTCTTTTTGAAGTCTAACTAAGGTTAGCAAATTAGGATCGGATTCCCCATCGGCTGGTTTCATCCTTGTTGAGTCACCCTTCGGCTGTGTCTCTTTTTGAAGTCTAACTAAGGTTAGCAAATTAGGATCGGATTCCCCTTCGGCTGGTTTCCTCCTTGTTGAGTCACCCTTCGGCTGTGTCTCTTTTTGAAGTCTAACTAAGGTTAGCAAATTAAGATCGGATTCCCCTTCGGGTGGTTTCATCCTTGTTGAGTCACCCTTCGGTTGTGTCTCTTTTGGAAGTCTAACTAAGGTTAGCAAATTAGGATCGGATTCCCCTTCGGCTGGTTTCATCCTTGTTGAGTCACCCTTCGGCTGTGTCTCTTTTGGAAGTCTAACTAAGGTTAACAAATTAGGATCGGATTCCCCTTCGGCTGGTTTCATCCTTGTTGAGTCACCCTACGGCTGTGTCTCTCTTTGAAGTCTAACTAAGGTTAGCAATTTGGTAGATTCCCCTGCGGCTGGTTTCTTCCTTTTAGAGTCGTCCCACGGCTGTGTCTCTTTTTGAAGTCTAACTAAGGTTAGCAGTTTGGTAGATTCCCCTACGGCTGGTTTCTTCCTTTTGGAGTCGTCCTACGGCTACGTCTCTTTTTGAAGTCTAACTAAGGTTAGCAGTTTGGTAGATTCCCCTTCGGCTGGTTTCTTCCTTTTTGAGTCATCCTACGGCTACGTCTCTTTTGTTCAAAGTCTAACTAAGGTTAGCAATCTGTTTAAGATCCACCTTCGGCTGATATCCTTTGTTAATACTCAACACTCTTTGTTGTACCATATGTCGCGGGCGAAAAACCGTTTTGTTCCTCTTTTTTGTGGGATGAGACACCTGATGCCTTCTTTGGGCTCGAGTGCTCAAAAAATGATTTTTCTTTTGTACCGACCAAACTTTTTATTATTTCCAAAGGAGGAAAAGGAAAAAAGCTGCAATAACCTAAAAAGTGGGGGGAGATCTTGGGTAAGAGGGTTGGTTATACGAAGGGAAGGTATTAGCACCCAACGTATCTATAGTACTCTATAGGTTTCTTTTCTTTGTTTTTCATTCCATGTTATTGAGAGGTTCTTGTGAAATAGGTGGGACCTAAGGTGTTTGTTTGATTATGCTCGCAAAGATCATCGCGATCCTCTGCATACATATGCCTTAGAGGGAATCAGAGCATCTGTAGCTCGGGGTCTACGGGTGCTAAGGTTTGAATGTTTTTTTTTGTTTTGTTTTGCTCGCCAAGGATCGACCTTGTGCCTACGTATTCTCAAAAGGATGTTGAGAAAGTCAGAGCAATCGTAGTTCCCACTTATGCTAGTGGAAGCAAAGGAAAATAGACAAATGTCGTCTAAATGCTAGATGTATCTAATCTATATCATCACATACATCTGTTTGTTTTGTTTGAAAATCTTTTCATTATAAGCCCGGGGCCATGCCACTTAGGGTGCTTAGAATGATAAAGATGTTTTTGTTTGTTTAACCAGCCTTGTGGCAAAAGTTTCAATGAAGTCAGCCTTGTGACAAAAACTTTGATTAATCAGCCAGCCTTGTGGCAAAAGTTTCAATGAAGTTAGCCTTGTGACAAAAACTTTGATTAATCATCCAGTACGGTGGTAAAACAGTTTGATTGATTAGCCAGCCTTGTGGCAAAAAGTTTGATTGATTGATTGTGATGATATATAAGAGATACTCCTAGCATAGAGATGAAAAATGTCTAATCTCCTAGGGTATTTGATTTGGATATTGGGGATGCTTATAAGAAGCCCGTGGGTCCTTGTACGAAGCCCAAGAGGAGGCTATCCGAGGGTCCTTGCATTGTAAGCCCAAGAGGAGGCTATGGGAGGGACAATCCAGGGTCCTTGCATTGTAAGCCCAAGAGGAGGCTATGGGAGGGTCACTCGTTTGTACAAAGCCCAAGGGGAGGCATGGTATAGTTGGTTTGAGCTCTTAGAGCGATTTCACCGGGAAACCATACTCTATGTCCTAACCTAAACTAGTGGAGATTCTTTGCACGAAGCCCAATAGGAGACTATGGGGAACCTAGTGTTGTACTAAGTTGAACAAGCATATAACACAATCACAAGTATGAACAAGTACGAACAAATATGAACAAGTACATGAACAGATATGAACAGTTATACATATATGACAAAGTGTGTGTATATAATGGAGTTTATGAAGGAAATATACCTGTAAGCATGATCCATTTGTATACACGGGGGCTCGGGACTTATACTCGAGGAGAGGTCCACTTGAGTTTATTCAAAGCTATGTAAACAGGTATTTACAAAGGGGGCTTGGGACTTATACCTACATGGAGGCCCGTGGTATATTTTTGGGAAGATTTAAAGAAAACCTTCATTTTTGGTTTGTTATTCAAAGTTAAAAACAAATTGATTGAGATATGTACAAAAGGCGTACAATGAAATACCTAATTTCATGTACTGGAATGGGTATGTACAAAAGGGCTTGGGACTTATACCTACATGGAGGCCCATGGTATATTTACAAAAACATGGTTGATTATTTATTTACAGACGCGTTGTTTGAAAAACTGTTTGAAAGTTTGTTTTGAAAGAAGTTTATTGTTTTGAAAAAAACTGTACAAAAAGAAAAGAAATGGGACTTACACTCTCTAATATTCGAGAGGCCCCTGTTTTATTTTCATAAAACAGGGTGGATGGTTTGAAAGTGAATTGATTACTGTTGTGAAAACAGTTGATTGAGTTTTAGGCTTACCTCGAAGAATGAGAAAATTGGATTTCTGAGTTTGAGGTGTTACCGTGATCCTCAAGTGGTATGCTTGGAATAATTTAGGATTTAAACAAATGTTAAGCATCCTCACCAGCAGAAAAGAATAGTCGGATAAGCTTACAGCTTTCAGCATTCCATGATCATCCAGTAATTGTTTATGGACTCCTAAAGCAAATAGAAGACCAAAACAAACAGACAAAACAGAGAACAATAGAGAAATAATCTCGAAGTCTCGGATGAAGTTAGAAAATTCAAGTAAAATGTGCAACTGTAACCAATTAGAAATTTAAATGATTAACTACACAAAATAAAAGAAAATATCAAATTCAAAGTAAAAAATTAATTCTAAAAGAAGATATTTTTTTTGTAGTTTTTTTCATGAAAAGAGAAAATAATTAGAAACACAAATTTAAATATGCATCTAATATATATATTTTTTTTGTTGTTTTTTTTTTAATAAGGATTAGAAAAGAAAAATAAATCCTATATTAAAATAAAATACTAAATCTCATGAAAATATTTATAGAAAAGATTAAAAGAGAATTAGTTAAAAAAAACTTAATTGAATGGGCCAGGGGGTTTTAAACTGAAAAGGGAGGTGCAGCCCAAATTAATTTAAGGAACTGAAATAAAATAAAAAACATTGGGGCCGGACCGGGTCGGGTCAGTGTGACCCGGATCCGCCCCATCTCCTAAAACACACACGGGTTGGAAAACCCTAAACACAATTGAGAAAAGAGGCAACGCTCCTTCTCAATTTTTCTCTGAATTTCCTCTATCTTTCTTACGCTAACAGTAACAATGGAGGAACAAAACTCTTCCTCTTGCTCTCAATTCCCTTCACCGAACAATCAACAACACAAATCCCTCTCTCCATTTCTTTCTCCCACTCGTCATCTCTCTCTCGTTCTCCGACGAAACGAAAACAACCGCAACACTCTCTCTCTCGGAGCAACAACACAACTCGGCTTCTTTGCGGTAACAACAACAAAACGATGCTCTTTCACTGGGTTTCTCTCGGCGGCCATGAAGGAACAAAAGCTCTCATACAAAAAATAACAACTCCAAGCATAATCAGTAAGCAATTTCAAATTCGTTTTCAACTTTCGTGACGCAGCAACGAATTTAATTTCCCTCTGTTTTTCTGGCTATTTTGTTTTAACAGGTAACTAAAATTACAGTAATAATAGTATGGAGAGTAAGAGTGGAATCGAGTTACCTACGGCAAGGAGGATTTTGCCGGTATGTTATTGATTCTTGATGCTTCTGAATTATTGTCTGAACCGTAAATTATGATGGTGGTGCTGAACCGGTTGCGAATTGTTATTGTGTTGATGTGATTCTGAATTTTTGTTTTTGCAAATTGTTGCTGTGTTGCAGCTTCACCACAATTTGTTGCTGGAAGCGTCGGTGTTGAAATTGCAGGTGATGTGTGTATGAGGTGTAGACACGGGGCTGCAACGTTGAAGGTATGCTTCAATTCTCTTTTTGTCTTTCTGGAAATTCGTGTGGTGTTTGATGAAGAACACCCTCGAATTGTTGTTGATTGTTGTAGAACAACTTTGAACTTCTTGCTAACAACTTTGATTTGTTGTTGTAGGCTCCCTTTGATGAAGGTGATGCCTCTTTTTTTTGAAATTGCTTAGGACTTGAAGATGGATTTCAAGTAGGAACTCTCCACACCAAGGTATGAAGAATTTATTCTTCACTCCCTTTGTAACTAGAAACTCTTACTTTTCAAGTGGTTTTCTTTGGTTTTGAAGAATTTCTCCTTCTTACCAAGAAACTTTAAAACTATGAGAAGAGGGAGAAGTGAGAAAGCAAGTAGTTTAGTTGCTTTGGTGTGTCTTGCTTCAAAGAGAAACACTTCTATTTATAGGCCAAATTTAGGGATGTGTTAGGAATTAGGAAACTTGATTGGAATGTTATGGTCATTGCAAGAATAAGAATATATTCTTCATCATTGCAAGAATAAGAATATATTCTTCATCATTGCAAGATAAGAATAAGAATAAGAATATTCTTATACAAAGATATTTTTCATGATATAAGCCATGTGTGTAAATTTTTATGTCATTTTATGATATCTCTAAGTTGCATAATTTTATGACATAAAAATCTCTCTTTGACATTCTTTGACTTTTGCTAATTTCACCCCCTTTTTGTTTTCTTTTTTTCATGTCACATGAGAACTCTTGAAGAAAGAATGAAGAAATTTGAACTTGAAGAATGAAGACTTTGAAGAATGAAGAATTCAAGAAAGTCTTTGAAGTTTTTTTTCTTTTTTCTTGTAATTCATTCCAACTTGAAAATGTATGAACTTTGTATTCTTGAAATGATGTAATTCTTGAACTTTAGATAAAGTTCCTTTTGTAATCCATGTGTAACTTAGAACTTGTTTTATGTAAAAGAATTCCATTTGGAAATATTCTTTTAGAATCTTGAATGAAATTGTATGGAACTTGAATATTTCTTGAATGAATTTCAAATGCAATTTTCTATGTCTTGAATCAATTCTTGAATTCCTTTGAATGATTCTTTGAAGAATGTTCTTGCACCAATGGACTTTTAATTCTTGAATTTATGGTTTTAGAACCATACTTGAAGCAATTCTTTCAACAAATTGACTAAAAGATATTTCTTGCAATTTTCATGAATTGTTTCAAACTTGTATCATCTTTCAAATAATCCATAAGAAACAATTTTCTTTACCATGACGAATCCATAGGCCAAAATCTTGAAATAGATTCCAATCAAAACTCTTGAATCACACAAATGGATATGACACACTTTATTTGAAGATGATTGAAACCTTTGATTGACTTCCTGGGGATTTTTTAGGGTTTCCCAAATGTAATCCCTGATTTCAGTCCCTGATAGTTCAAAAACCCTAATCTGATGATTTGAGATTTCACTGTTGATCAATCTTTGTGTAGGAGATGTTCTGAGTCAATGGATTAGGTCAAAATAATGCACTTGAGGTCTTGATATCATGTCCCAAGCCATTAGGTCAAATTCTGAGCAAAAGTCAGGAGTGTGCTGTCTTCAGTCAAAACCCTAATTTGGTTGATTCAGAGCCTTTGAGCTTGTTGAAATGAATCTCTGAGGACCAAATATTGATTGTTGATGAAGATGATTCATTTGAGATGAAGGGAGAACAAAACCCTAAATGATTGTTACTTGTACTGATGAGTGATTTCCTGATTAAATCCTGCTGAGTCACGAGTAGCAAACACAAGCTATGCAATTTGTTAGAGATGCAAATAATGCATATGCAATGATATGAGGTGGTATCTTAGGTCAAAAATTGGGGTATGACAGATGCCCCTATTTAAGTTTCTTCAACCTGAGACATGAAGATTGAAAATCTTCGTTTTGATAGGGTGGAAGAGACTTAAATATCAGAAGACGCAAATTTTGGACCTAAGATACCAAAATTGCGAATGATGCAAGGATATCTTTACCGAGGGTATATCAAGAACTGACTCCGCTGGGGAAAAGAGATTGGGAAGGATGTCTCAATCCGTTTTAGGAAGAGAATCCGTTTTGTCTTTTCGGGAAAGCAAGTGTATGCTTCACCGGGGAATGATAGCTTTGTAAGAAAAGCTTACCTATCGACATTATCGACTATCAACATGGGGATAGACTTGTTTAATAATGCGATGGTGAGGGTATGAAACTGCATTACCGACTATCAGCATGGTGACAGACTTGACATGGTAAAAAGAGTTTCAAAGGTTCGGTTAATATTACTGACTATCAGCCTTGTGATAGACATGTTTAATAATATAACCAGAGCAAAAGGTTACCGACTACCAACCTTGTGATAGTGGTTCTGAAGACATGATCAATTATCAGCCGAGTGATAAAATGATCCTGGAGACTTTGCTAGGGAAATTACTGGTTATTCAGCCTTGTGAACAGTAATAAGGCCCTGATCGTCAAATGGTCTTCATGATTGATTTCCTTGAGAGGAAAGTTTTTTGAAAGAAACATAAACTGCTCAGATGATGAAGCTATTGTTTATGGTCTGTTTTTTCACGACTCTATTTGAGGAATTGGAATTTGAATTTTTGGTAAAGACAAAGTTCTAACCATGAATGAATTGGAAAGAAACAGTCAAACAAGACTTTGTACCCAATGAGGAATGAACTCAAAATGGGATTTTCTCCTTCGTTTTGGGAGGAGAAACTAAAGCAACCTTCTTCCACGAGGAATGATCTTAGTGGGGAACTGGAGAAAGAAGATGTTCTTTCTGCTTATGGGTGACAACCTACTTGAGAGATGACACGCCCATACTTGTTTCTTTTTCTTTTCTTTTTTTCTTTTTTTTGGGATAGATATATCCTAAACAAGCGATTATTGGAAAAATGCAAGAATGCATAAATGATGCAAATATGTATGAATGATGAATGTCATGAATGTCGCATGCATGCTAACAATACTGACAGACAGAGGAGTATATACTGGAGAAGGACCGACGTCGCAATACAACCAGATACTCGGCAAATGTTCTTCAACACGGTGTAGATAACACAGGTGATGAATGGTGTTGCATGTTTTAAACTTCTCTGGGGAAGATAAACATCTTTTCTCATTGAGATGGAAGAACCTCCTCACTGGAGATTGGCATCTTCGTCACTAGGGATAAAAGGCCTTCTTCACTGGGGATAGAAGAGCTTCTTCACTGGGATAGAAGAGCTTCTTTACCTCGAGGGATAATTGCTTCAAGAATTCTTTTCTGGGACAAGAATACCGTTGTCTCAACAATTTTTCAGGGAGAATCCTTTTGTTCATGACTATGGAGATGACTGCTGATGTTCCTTCCGTTGTTCACAACTCAAAGGAAAATTTCGCTTTTATTTTGAAAAAGAAAAGTGAAGTAAATTCATTTAAAACTTATTTTTTTCTTTTTTTGTTTCAAAAGCGAATAACACAATTAAAGCGTCATTTTGCAAGCTGAAAGAAATTAAAGATTGCAAACAAATGGGCACAAGGCTCAAATTTATTTAATAGGATGGTAATCAGCTAAAGGCGTGATTCCATAGAGTATTTACAAAAGTTGGAAATGGTAATTATGCGGAAAAGGCTACATTGAAAGCAATAACCACTATTCCCTTAACAACTTTGAGTTCCAACTGTGCTTGTCGCTTCAAGTTGACAATGATTTGATTGAAGATCCTCTGACGAAGTACAGACTCTTCAGGTGACGAAGTACAGACTGACGCAGTTACTTTGTCATAAATCCCTAATTTTTGCCTAGATTGCCCTTTCAGGTTTTCAATCTACCAGGATGAATTTTTTCTGTTTATTGTCTCTAATTTTTGCCTGGACCGCCCTTTCAGGTTTTCAGTCCACCGAGACGCTCATTTTTGCCTAAGTCGCCCTTTGCGGGTTTTCGACTTACCGAGCTGTTCTTTTGTATTTTTTTAGACAAAGTATTTCTTGACTGCATCAGCATTCACAGGATGTGGGAGTTCATCACCATCCATGGTTGTAAGAATCATGGCGCCGCCAGAAAATGTTCTTTTGACAACATACGGGCCTTCGTAATTAGGAGACCATTTGCCCCTAGAATCTGGTTGAAAAGACAAGATCTTTTTAAGCACGAGGTCGCCTTCTTGAAATTCACGAGGTCGAACCTTTTTGTTGAAGGCTTGTTTCATTCTTGCTTGGTATAACTGTCCATGGCATAGAGCAGTCATACGTTTCTCTTCGATTAAGTTCAACTGATCGTATCTGCTTTGACACCATTCAGCCTCTGATAACTTAGTCTCCATGAGGACTCTCATTGATGGGATTTCAACTTCTACGGGGAGCACAGCTTCCATGCCGTATACTAGAGAAAAGGGAGTTGCCCCTGTTGAAGTACGCACTGAAGTACGGTACCCATGTAAAGCAAATGGCAGCATTTCATGCCAGTCTTTGTAAGTGACGACCATTTTCTGGACAATCTTCTTAATGTTCTTGTTAGCGGCTTCAACGGCGCCGTTCATTTTTGGTCTGTAAGGAGAAGAGTTATGATGCTCAATCTTGAATTCCTCACACAATTCTTTCATCATCTTGTTGTTCAAGTTTGAACCATTATCAGTAATGATCTTGCTGGGAATACCATATCGGCAAATGATGTTATTCTTGATAAACCTCACAACCACTTGTCTTGTAACATTGGCGTAAGATGCTGCTTCGACCCATTTGGTGAAGTAATCAATGGCTACCAAGATGAAACGATGACCGTTTGAAGCTTTCGGCTCGATCATTCCAATCATATCAATACCCCACATGGAGAAAGGCCATGGAGATGAGAGAACGTTGAGTAGAGTCGGTGGCACATGGATCTTATCTGCGTAGATCTGGCACTTGTGACATCTCTTCACGTGTTTATAACAATCAGATTCCATTGTCAACCAATAGTATCCTGCTCTTAACATTTTCTTGGACATTGCATGCCCGTTTGAATGAGTTCCAAAGGACCCTTCATGCACTTCATGCATTAACATGTCTGCTTCGTGTCTATCCACGCATCTGAGCAAAACCATGTCGAAATTTCTTTTGTATAGCACATCTCCGTTCAGGAAGAAACTGCCAGAAAGTCTCCTTAGAGTTTTCTTATCTTTGTTTGATGCCCCAAGTGGGTACTCTTGAGTTTGAAGGAAGCATTTGATGTCGTGGAACCACGATTTATCATCGATGACTGCTTCAGTTGCAAACACATAGGCGGGCCTTTCAAGGCGCGTGATTCTGACTTTAGGCACATCATTCCAGTGACTGACTTTGAACATGGAAGATAGAGTAGCCAAGGCGTCTGCCATTCGATTCTGATCTCGAGGTATATGATGCAATTCAACCTTGTTGAAGAAAGTCAACAGACGTCTTGCATAATCTCTGTAAGGAATCAAGCCAGGGTGGTAAGTTTCCCACTTGTCTTTGATTTGGTTGATCACAAGGGCTGAATCTCCATATATGTCGAGGATCTTGATCCTTAAGTCAATGGCTTCTTCGAGACCCATGATACAAGCTTCATATTCTGCGATGTTGTTGGTGCAATCAAATAGCAATCTGGCGGAGAATGGGATATGAGTACCCTTGGGAGTGATGATGATTGCCCCAATTCCATTTCCAAAAGCGTTTACTGCTCCATCAAAAATTAGGCCCCATCTTGATCCAGGCTCAGGACCTTCTTCAGGTAACGGTTCGTCACAATCTTTCATCTTCAAGTACAAGACATCTTCATCAGGAAAGTCAAACTTGAGAGATTGATAATCATTAATTGGTTGATGCGCCAAATGATCGGCGAGAATGCTTCCTTTGACCGCTTTTTGAGCACGGTACTCGATGTCATATTCGGATAACAGCATTTGCCATCGGGCAATCCTTCCTGTTAAGGCAGGCTTTTCAAAGACATACTTGATCGGATCCATTTTGGAGATTAACCAAGTAGTATTGTTGATCATGTATTGGCGGAGACGTTTTGAAGCCCAAGCCAAAGCACAACATGTTTTTTCGAGCATAGAGTAACGAGACTCACAATCTGTGAATTTCTTACTCAGGTAATAGATGGCATGCTCCTTCTTACCGGTTTCATCTTGCTGTCCAAGCATACAACCCATGGATTCTTCTAACACAGTAAGGTACATGATTAATGGTTTTCCTTCAACTGGAGGAATCAATATTGGTGGTTCTAACAGGTACTCTTTGATACTGTCAAACGCTTTCTGGCAATCTTCAGTCCATACAACCCCTTGATCTTTGCGGAGAAGCTTGAAAATTGGCCCACAAGTAGCAGTCATTTGAGAGATGAATCTGGAGATGTAGTTCAATCGTCCGAGAAATCCTCTTACTTGCTTTTCAGTCTTTGGTGCAGGCATCTCTTGAATAGCTCTGACTTTGTCGGGATCTACTTCAATACCTCTTTGGCTGACAATGAAACCCAAGAGTTTTCCAGATCTAACCCCAAAAGTACATTTGTTAGGATTCAAGCGAAGCTGATATTTCCTTAGTCGTTGAAACAACTTCAAAAGGTATTCAATATGTTCTTCTTCTGTGCTGGACTTGGCTATCATGTCGTCCACATAAACTTCAATTTCTTTATGCATCATGTCATGAAAGAGAGTAGTCATTGCCCTTTGGTAAGTTGCGCCTGCATTTTTTAATCCAAACGGCATCACTTTGTAGCAAAAGGTACCCCATGAGGTGATGAAAGATGTCTTCTCCATGTCTTCAGGAGCCATCTTGATCTGATTATAACCGGAGAACCCGTCCATGAAGGAAAAGACGTTGAACTTAGCGGTGTTATCAACCAACATGTCAATATGTGGTAACGGAAAGTCATCTTTTGGACTGGCTTTGTTCAAGTCACGGTAGTCAACACACATTCTGACTTTGCCATCTTTCTTTGGAACTGGCACTATGTTAGCCAACCATTGAGGATACTCAGAGGTGACAAGAAAACCTGCGTCGAGTTGCTTTTGAACTTCCACTTTGATCTTGTTAGCCATATCAGGGTGAGTCCTTCGTAATTTCTGCTTAACTGGCGGACATTCTGGCTTCAATGGCAAGTAATGCTGAACAATATTGGTATCCAACCCAGGCATGTCTTGGTAGGACCAGGCAAACACGTCAACATATTCTTTGAGAAGGTCTGTCAACTTACTCTTGACATCAGCATCAAGCAGCGATCCAATGGTTACTTCTTTTTTGTCTTCTTCAGAACCCAAGTTGATCTTTTCTAGTGGCTCTTTGTGAGGCAGAATGGCTCTTTCCTCGTGCTTAAGTAATCGAGAGATCTCGTCCGGGATCTCCTCTTCTTCCTCTTCTTCGGCTTCGAACACAGGAAACTCAAAGTTGGGAGAGGGCATAGGGTTATTGCATTCAATGGGTTTATCAATAGTAAATCTGCACATGTGATTTATATCTATTTCAGAAAATTTATGAATGCAAGAGTGTATGCAGATTTTTTTGAAAAAGTTTTTTTTTTATTTTATTTTGGTTTTTTAGGATTACCATTTCCTGAAAAAAAAAAAAGCAAAAATAAAACATATAATGTAGGGAATTCAAAATGACACTTTATTTATGATTCATTTTTGAAACAAGGCCCTAAACACAAACTCATTTGTCTTGGGCAGGACAAAGAGGGAAACCTTTAAAAACAAAGCCCTATACACAAAGTTATTTGGGCGGAACATTTAAAAGCAAAGCCCTATAAAACATCTCTCTGCTTTGGGCAAGGCAGGAGGTCAAAATAACAGCGAGGTGATTACTTTGAGCGGCGAACAACATTCGGAACGTCGACAGCCTTCCAGTAGCAACGAACTCCTCTGTGTATTATGTATTCAGGAAAATTATCCCCAGAGTTGTCTTCAGTATTGACATTGACCGCTGGTCGAGCAGGATTTGAAGGTCCTGGTTTGTCAACCTTGTTCTTTGTAGAGTTGAAACGGTCTTCTTCTACTTCTTGGAGAGCATAAGAGGAATCACAATCTTCAGAATTTTCAGGATGTATTTCCCAGTCTTCAGGATGAAGGGACTCATTGTCTGCGACACTTTCTGAGTCAGCTGCGGGATCATCTTCCCCTTCATCTTCAAAAATGGCATTTATGTGATAATAACCATCTTCAGGATTATGAACCTTGGCAGATGCATTGAAGTTGAAATCTTCAGTAATTTCAGGCTGCTGAGAAAATTGACAGGGCTGATAAGCCTCTTCTGGTTGACTATCATATTCAAAGGAATCTCCCCATCCAGTTGGTTGGATATCCTCAATCGCAATCTTGTAACTTTCAGGTGCAGTATATTTCACCATATAATCAAATTTCCCACTTGGTTGTCCCAAGGTGTCCCAGATTTCTGCAGGAACAGGCTCAGTTTCTTTGCCTTTGGGTTTCTCTGACGGAGGATATGGTTCTTCCTGAGATATATATCCCGAGTCATTGAGATAACATTTCCATTCTTCTTCAGGATCAGGTAGACCTTCTTCAATGCATTCTTCGATAAGGACATTGACCTCTTGAGGAATTGGATTGAGGAACCCTCCACTAATGAATGTTTCTTTGATCGGACGAAGGGTTTCATCCTTCTTGGTGCAGTTTGAGAACGTTGGTGAACATTCGAGACCTGCTCTAGTTTCATTCTTGGTAGGGATCACAACTTGCCCCCAGCCAGTGGTAGTTCCATCTCTCACTACTTTTACTGCTTCTTTGTATGAAGAGATCGATGCTTTCTTTTTGGAAGATTCGTCTTCTAAAGAGAGACCTTGGAACGGAGTTCCTTCCACATCATCAGCACTGATGAAAGAGAAATTGGACAAATGGCTCACCATCAAGGCTTGTTCTCCACTTATTGTTACCAATTTTCCATTTGTTACAAATTTTAACTTTTGGTGGAGCGTAGAAGTTACTGCCCCTGCTTCATGGATCCATGGTCGTCCTAACAGACAGCTATAAGCAGCTTGAATGTCCATGACCTGGAAGATGATTTGAAATGTATGTGGACCAATGGTCATGGGAAGGTTGACTTCGCCGATAACAGATTTTCGCGATCCATCAAATGCTTTGACTACTACACCACTGAACTTCATAGGCATTCCTTGGTAAGACAAGCGAGCAAGAGTCGTCTTTGGCATCACATTCAAGGAAGATCCGGTGTCTACCAATACATTGGACAAAGAGTCTGACTGACAGTTCATAGAAATGTGCAAAGCAAGATTGTGATTTCTGCCCTCCTCGGGGAGTTCTTCATCACAGAAGCTTAAATTGTTGCAAGCTGTTATGTTCGCTATTATCCCATCAAAGTGATCAACAGTCACATCATGATCTACAAAAGCTTGATCTAAGACCTTCATCAGGGCTTCCCTGTGGGCTTCTGAGTTTAAAAGCAATGAAAGTATTGAGATCTTTGAAGGAGTCTGCATAAGCTGATCCACAATCTTGTATTCACTTCTTTTGATAAGTTTCAAAATTTCATCAAAGTCAGGATTGACATTGGTTCCACTGGATTGACCAACATCAGTGTTTGTATTACTGACAGGAGTTTCCTCAGGATTCCTTACTGGTGTATTGACACGATTTTGTTCGGTCGCAGGAGCAACAGGCTGCTTTGAAGGTAGTGGAGTATACACACGTCCACTTCTTGTTACTCGACTTTCATCGGCGATGTTTTCGACAGATGAGAGAGTTGGTAAAGGAACTTCTTGTCCATCCTTTATCATTGTTGCATTGTAGTTGTATGGAACTGCCTTGTCAGAGTCATAAGGAACAGGTCCAGGTAGACAAATGATCAAAGGAGCAATAGGAACCTTTGGCTTGTTGTAAGTAACTTCTATGCGCTCAGGCATGTTGAAATGAGGAACGATGACGTTAACTTTAGGCATTTCCGAGTTGATATCTGAGACTAAAAGCTCATGCGGATAACATCCTATCATGTTAACTTCATTTTCATCCCTATTTCTGTAGATCTCAATAGTACCATTATCTAGCAAAACTTGGAGATCTCTTCTCACAATCGAACACCCATGAGGATCTACACAACATATGCTACAGGAACCATATTGATGCTGGCGAAAATTCTGCCCCCGACAAAGAGTAGCGTGCATTTGTACCAAATCTGCTCTTGAGAAGTTGATATTATAGACTCGGTATTGGCCAGGACATCCATATACCATGTTTACAACATGCCCTCCATGATTGGGCAGCGGATTTGCTTGCACATTAGGATTCAAATTTCTGAAAGAGAGGAGATTAGACCTAACCAACCTCTGAACTTCATGTTTCAAAGCTATGCAATGCTCAAGATCATGGCCAGGTGCTCCTTGATGATAAGGGCATGAGACCTCTGCTTTGTACCACCATGGGAGTCTCTCAGGTACTGGTGGTGGTGCTCTAGTTTGAACGAGACCTTTTTCAATCAAAGCAGGGTACAATTCTGTATAGGTCATTGGAATCGGATCAAACTGTGGAGCTCTTTGCACACGATTCTGATTGTTGTTAAGTTGTTGAGCCTGTTGTCGAGGCTGTTGTTGTTGATACTGCGGGGTAAATCCCGGATTTGGCGCTGTATTAACAACTGGCGCAATAGCAGAAACCTGTTGTTGACGACTGACATTTCCTCTTGGCCTCCCTTGGGATACCATGTCAACACTTTGTTCTTTCTTCTTTTGGAAACCACCTCCGAACTTTTTGGTTCCGCTTGAAGATCCACCTTCTTTAGTTAGACGTCCGGTTCGGACTCCTTCTTCTAGACGCATCCCCATGTTTACCATTTCGGTGAAATCACTTGGAGCACTAGCAATCATGGGTTCATAATAAAACGGACTGAGAGTATTCAAAAAGATCTTTGTCATCTCTTTCTCTTTTAACGGTGGATTAATCTGAGCAGCAGTTTCTCTCCATCGTTGGGCATATTCTTTGAAAGCTTCATGGTCTTTCTGAGCCATGGACCGAAGCTGATCTCTGTCTGGAGCCATATCCGAGTTATACTTGTATTGTCGGACAAAGGCCTCACCTAGGTCATTGAATGTTCGAATATTGGTGCTATCCAAGCCTGTGTACCACTTCAGTGCGGCACCAGTCAAACTGTCTTGAAAGTAATGGATAAGCAACTGATGATTATCTGCATAAGTAGACATTTTTCTGGCATACATCACAAGATGACTTTGTGGACAAGAACTACCTTTGTACTTCTCAAAGTCAGGGACCTTGAATTTAGCAGGTATTTGTACACTGGGAACCAAACATAGCTCCTGGGCATTCTTTCCAAACAAATCTTTGCCACGAATAGCTTTGACTTCCAGTTGAATCTTGTTGAACTGTTCTTGGAGATCTTCCACAAGATTACGCGGATTTGTGCTATCACCTTGATCATGATAAATCTCATTTCCATCATAAGGAATAGTGTGAACCGTAGGGGTCGGAACTGTCATAGTGGGTTGAGAAAGTGCCATAGTGATTTGAGAAAAAGTTATCCCCTGATTTGGAGTGAACTGTGAACTCTGAGCAGCAGGCGCTTCAGTTGTGGATGTTTGAACCCCAGAAACATTATGGCGGAAACCTGTACCAAAGCTAAAAGGCGTGCCCCAACCTTCTGGCATGGAGAAAGATGGAATGCCGAATGCAACTGTAGAAACTGGAGTAGTGACTTCAGATGTTACTGTCGCTTGACTGTTGGGTGGCGGCGGCTGATTCTGTGCGGCCATCAAGGAGTCAACCAGAGTAGTGAGACTTTCCAACTTTTCCTGAAGGGTGGTCACTGTACCACGAAGCTCAATATTCTCTTGTTCAGAGTGTTCCATTACTCTTCTTCTGCTTGAACGAGTATTATATCTGTGATCTGATTGCGAGCGCGGTCGAGAAACTTTGAGACGCGACAGCTTGACGATCTAATGGAGAAAGATCCAAAAGATGAGACTCTATACAACAGACTCGATATGCAGAATGATGTATGCAAAAAAGAAATTTATGATTTTTCCAAACATTTTAAAGATTATTTCCTTGCAAACATTTGAACACAAACAATTCTTTTATTCATTCATTTTTTTATTACAATAATAGGAAATGTTACAACATTGGAGCGTAGCTCCTTACAAAAGCAAATGATAAATAAAAAAGCTAAACAATCCTAAGCATCTTCATCAGACGAAGAACCAAATGCATTGTGCAGCTTGAGCTTCATGATTTCTTTCCCATAGTAAGCTTTCAATTCGGCCTTTTCAGTCCTCAGCTTGTCAACAACATTCTTCCAATCATCAGGAGTCGGAGCGTTGCTTGTCGAGCCTTCCAGATTTTTCTTGCTTTCTTTGATATACCTCTTGATTGCAGCGTCTTTCTGGCGAATCTTCTCATCTTTACTCACGAGCCATCCATCTTGACAGTAGAGAGTTTCTTTGTGATCTTTCACTCTTTTCTTCAACTTTCTATTTTCCACCTCAGTGCTACGAAACTTTTCTTCCCAAGCATCTTTTTCTGTCCTCATCTTGGCTAAAGTGCGTTGGTATTCCTCCATAGTGGGAATGTTAGGTCGTTGAGACACTGCAGGAAACATGGGTTTTTCATAAGTATAAGGCATCTGAAACTCCTTTGCTCTTTTCTTTACCCAGCAGGTGTAGGCGTCCATGGCAATGCAATTTCTTTCCTCACCTTTTTCTTTCCATCGGACGTCGTACCAAGCTCTCACCATTCTTGCTTTCAACTTTTTAGGATTATCCCCTTCTCGGTAGAAGTATCCTTCCACTGAGGGACCAGCAGGTTTAACTGAATTCGCATACCCGAGTTGTCGTCGGGCCAGGACCGGATTGTAGTTAATTCCTCCTTGTGTACCAATGAGGGGTACGTTGGCGAACTCTCCACAACTTTCAATGGTTTCTGTACCACAGCGAGCCAAGGTATACCAACGAATATCATTATTAGTAAGAGACATAAGTCTTCGAGGCCAACGCAAACCTTCTCGGTTTTCCGTGAAAATAGGAGACTCAGGTAAGTGTGAAACAATCCATTTGAACAACAAAGGTGCACAACATACAATGATTCCACCGCCTTGGCGATTCCTATGATGGACAGAAAAATACATGTCACCAAGCAAAGTCGGAACAGGATTTCCAATCAGAAAGATCTTTATGGCATTGATATCAACAAAGTTGTCGACATTGGGAAACAGAACCAACCCATAGATGAGCAAGGCTAGTACAGCTTCAAAAGCTATCATGCTACCAGTTTCGATGAAATCAAAGGCTTTCTTTATCAGGAAGTGTGAGGTTAAACCCGGGAGGTTTCCTTTGGTAGTCCAATTACTCTCTACTTCAGACTTTTTCAAATCGGTACTTGCTGCAATGACGTGTGACTTAGGAATGGCTTCCAAACCATTGAAGGGTATTTTGTCAGACACAGGGATACCCAAAAGATTGGCATATTCTTCCAAGGTCGGTACCAACTGGTAGTCTGGAAAGGTAAAACACCGGTAGACGGGATCATAGAACTGAACCAGAGTTTTGAGAAGTCCTTCATCAACATGAGTGTTCAGGATAGGCAAAAGCTTTCCATAAATTTTCCTAAAATTAGAAGGATCTTGTACAGAAGATGCTAACTCTATCAGTCTTTCTACATCAGGCGTTTTGAAACCGTACTTTTTGGTATACCTTTTTTCCATAACTTAATCCTATAATGTTTGCAAAGAAAATTCTCTAAATTTTTGGAAAAATCATGTTTTTTATGGAAAAGATGGGTTTTTTAATGAATGTATGAATGCATGGATGCATGGATGCCACATATTCAAACATGGTGAAACAAACATGGTAACGCAAACAGGGTAACGCGAACATGGTAACGCATACATGGTATACAAACATGGTAACGCAAACATGGTAACGCATAGGTTCAGAGGTCCAAAGTCACGAGCATGAGGTCAGAGAACCAAAAATGGGATAGTTCTAGTTAATCACCTGCATGACATGTTCTACTGATACGTCAGAGTCTACATTTTTCTTTCGGATATTACCGGCCTTCCACAATTAAACTCATGAGCCAGTAATATTCTCAAGAAAAACTCGTCTGAGTGTGGTTCTCCGCATGACAACTAATCCAAGTCTTCACCTGAATAGTTTCTGCACCACAACCTAATAAGGCCAGGATGGGTTGGGGTTCTACGGTCTCTCAGCTTCTACAGTTCAATGAAAGTAATAATGTCTTCGCTACGAAACATGCTAAACATATATTACCAACAAGGAACCTCCACTGAGCGGAAGGATTCTCACGTGCGCCTGCACATGACTATACCCTCCACCTAATTTCTTATGTGTACTTAATCCGGGTTAGGATTTGTCCATAATGTATCACTTGTAACAGAACCACACATGTAACAGAACCAGAACCACACATATAACAAAAAATGAAATGAAAAATAAAATAAATAGAAATAACCCTTCCTTTGGAAACAATAAAAAGATGGTCCCCAGTGAAGTCGCCATTTTTCTGTCGCGGGCGAAAAACCGTTTTGTTCCTCTTTTTTGTGGGATGAGACACCTGATGCCTTCTTTGGGCTCGAGTGCTCAAAAAATGATTTTTCTTTTGTACCGACCAAACTTTTTATTATTTCCAAAGGAGGAAAAGGAAAAAAGCTGCAATAACCTAAAAAGTGGGGGGAGATCTTGGGTAAGAGGGTTGGTTATACGAAGGGAAGGTATTAGCACCCAACGTATCTATAGTACTCTATAGGTTTCTTTTCTTTGTTTTTCATTCCATGTTATTGAGAGGTTCTTGTGAAATAGGTGGGACCTAAGGTGTTTGTTTGATTATGCTCGCAAAGATCATCGCGATCCTCTGCATACATATCCCTTAGAGGGAATCAGAGCATCTGTAGCTCGGGGTCTACGGGTGCTAAGGTTTGAATGTTTTTTTTTTTTGTTTTGTTTTGCTCGCCAAGGATCGACCTTGTGCCTACGTATTCTCAAAAGGATGTTGAGAAAGTCAGAGCAATCGTAGTTCCCACTTATGCTAGTGGAAGCAAAGGAAAATAGACAAATGTCGTCTAAATGCTAGATGTATCTAATCTATATCATCACATACATCTGTTTGTTTTGTTTGAAAATCTTTTCATTATAAGCCCGGGGCCATGCCACTTAGGGTGCTTAGAATGATAAAGATGTTTTTGTTTGTTTAACCAGCCTTGTGGCAAAAGTTTCAATGAAGTCAGCCTTGTGACAAAAACTTTGATTAATCAGCCAGCCTTGTGGCAAAAGTTTCAATGAAGTCAGCCTTGTGACAAAAACTTTGATTAATCATCCAGTACGGTGGTAAAACAGTTTGATTGATTAGCCAGCCTTGTGGCAAAAAGTTTGATTGATTGATTGTGATGATATATAAGAGATACTCCTAGCATAGAGATGAAAAATGTCTAATCTCCTAGGGTATTTGATTTGGATATTGGGGATGCTTATAAGAAGCCCGTGGGTCCTTGTACGAAGCCCAAGAGGAGGCTATCCGAGGGTCCTTGCATTGTAAGCCCAAGAGGAGGCTATGGGAGGGACAATCCAGGGTCCTTGCATTGTAAGCCCAAGAGGAGGCTATGGGAGGGTCACTCGTTTGTACAAAGCCCAAGGGGAGGCATGGTATAGTTGGTTTGAGCTCTTAGAGCGATTTCACCGGGAAACCATACTCTATGTCCTAACCTAAACTAGTGGAGATTCTTTGCACGAAGCCCAATAGGAGGCTATGGGGAACCTAGTGTTGTACTAAGTTGAACAAGCATATAACACAATCACAAGTATGAACAAGTACGAACAAATATGAACAAGTACATGAACAGATATGAACAGTTATACATATATGACAAAGTGTGTGTATATAATGGAGTTTATGAAGGAAATATACCTGTAAGCATGATCCATTTGTATACACGGGGGCTCGGGACTTATACTCGAGGAGAGGTCCACTTGAGTTTATTCAAAGCTATGTAAACAGGTATTTACAAAGGGGGCTTGGGACTTATACCTACATGGAGGCCCGTGGTATATTTTTGGGAAGATTTAAAGAAAACCTTCATTTTTGGTTTGTTATTCAAAGTTAAAAACAAATTGATTGAGATATGTACAAAAGGCGTACAATGAAATACCTAATTTCATGTACTGGAATGGGTATGTACAAAAGGGCTTGGGACTTATACCTACATGGAGGCCCATGGTATATTTACAAAAACATGGTTGATTATTTATTTACAGACGCGTTGTTTGAAAAACTGTTTGAAAGTTTGTTTTGAAAGAAGTTTATTGTTTTGAAAAAAACTGTACAAAAAGAAAAGAAATGGGACTTACACTCTCTAATATTCGAGAGGCCCCTGTTTTATTTTCATAAAACAGGGTGGATGGTTTGAAAGTGAATTGATTACTGTTGTGAAAACAGTTGATTGAGTTTTAGGCTTACCTCGAAGAATGAGAAAATTGGATTTCTGAGTTTGAGGTGTTACCGTGATCCTCAAGTGGTATGCTTGGAATAATTTAGGATTTAAACAAATGTTAAGCATCCTCACCAGCAGAAAAGAATAGTCGGATAAGCTTACAGCTTTCAGCATTCCATGATCATCCAGTAATTGTTTATGGACTCCTAAAGCAAATAGAAGACCAAAACAAACAGACAAAACAGAGAACAATAGAGAAATAATCTCGAAGTCTCGGATGAAGTTAGAAAATTCAAGTAAAATGTGCAACTGTAACCAATTAGAAATTTAAATGATTAACTACACAAAATAAAAGAAAATACCAAATTCAAAGTAAAAAATTAATTCTAAAAGAAGATTTTTTTTTTGTAGTTTTTTTCATGAAAAGAGAAAATAATTAGAAACACAAATTTAAATATGCATCTAATATATATATTTTTTTTGTTGTTTTTTTTTTAATAAGGATTAGAAAAGAAAAATAAATCCTATATTAAAATAAAATACTAAATCTCATGAAAATATTTATAGAAAAGATTAAAAGAGAATTAGTTAAAAAAAACTTAATTGAATGGGCCAGGGGGTTTTAAACTGAAAAGGGAGGTGCAGCCCAAATTAATTTAAGGAACTGAAATAAAATAAAAAACATTGGGGCCGGACCGGGTCGGGTCAGTGTGACCCGGATCCGCCCCATCTCCTAAAACACACACGGGTTGGAAAACCCTAAACACAATTGAGAAAAGAGGCAACGCTCCTTCTCAATTTTTCTCTGAATTTCCTCTATCTTTCTTACGCTAACAGTAACAATGGAGGAACAAAACTCTTCCTCTTGCTCTCAATTCCCTTCACCGAACAATCAACAACACAAATCCCTCTCTCCATTTCTTTCTCCCACTCGTCATCTCTCTCTCGTTCTCCGACGAAACGAAAACAACCGCAACACTCTCTCTCTCGGAGCAACAACACAACTCGGCTTCTTTGCGGTAACAACAACAAAACGATGCTCTTTCACTGGGTTTCTCTCGGCGGCCATGAAGGAACAAAAGCTCTCATACAAAAAATAACAACTCCAAGCATAATCAGTAAGCAATTTCAAATTCGTTTTCAACTTTCGTGACGCAGCAACGAATTTAATTTCCCTCTGTTTTTCTGGCTATTTTGTTTTAACAGGTAACTAAAATTACAGTAATAACAGTATGGAGAGTAAGAGTGGAATCGAGTTACCTACGGCAAGGAGGATTTTGCCGGTATGTTATTGATTCTTGATGCTTCTGAATTATTGTCTGAACCGTAAATTATGATGGTGGTGCTGAACCGGTTGCGAATTGTTATTGTGTTGATGTGATTCTGAATTTTTGTTTTTGCAAATTGTTGCTGTGTTGCAGCTTCACCACAATTTGTTGCTGGAAGCGTCGGTGTTGAAATTGCAGGTGATGTGTGTATGAGGTGTAGACACGGGGCTGCAACGTTGAAGGTATGCTTCAATTCTCTTTTTGTCTTTCTGGAAATTCGTGTGGTGTTTGATGAAGAACACCCTCGAATTGTTGTTGATTGTTGTAGAACAACTTTGAACTTCTTGCTAACAACTTTGATTTGTTGTTGTAGGCTCCCTTTGATGAAGGTGATGCCTCTTTTTTTTGAAATTGCTTAGGACTTGAAGATGGATTTCAAGTAGGAACTCTCCACACCAAGGTATGAAGAATTTATTCTTCACTCCCTTTGTAACTAGAAACTCTTACTTTTCAAGTGGTTTTCTTTGGTTTTGAAGAATTTCTCCTTCTTACCAAGAAACTTTAAAACTATGAGAAGAGGGAGAAGTGAGAAAGCAAGTAGTTTAGTTGCTTTGGTGTGTCTTGCTTCAAAGAGAAACACTTCTATTTATAGGCCAAATTTAGGGATGTGTTAGGAATTAGGAAACTTGATTGGAATGTTATGGTCATTGCAAGAATAAGAATATATTCTTCATCATTGCAAGAATAAGAATATATTCTTCATCATTGCAAGATAAGAATAAGAATAAGAATATTCTTATACAAAGATATTTTTCATGATATAAGCCATGTGTGTAAATTTTTATGTCATTTTATGATGTCTCTAGGTTGCATAATTTTATGACATAAAAATCTCTCTTTGACATTCTTTGACTTTTGCTAATTTCACCCCCTTTTTGTTTTCTTTTTTTCATGTCACATGAGAACTCTTGAAGAAAGAATGAAGAAATTTGAACTTGAAGAATGAAGACTTTGAAGAATGAAGAATTCAAGAAAGTCTTTGAAGTTTTTTTTCTTTTTTCTTGTAATTCATTCCAACTTGAAAATGTATGAACTTTGTATTCTTGAAATGATGTAATTCTTGAACTTTAGATAAAGTTCCTTTTGTAATCCATGTGTAACTTAGAACTTGTTTTATGTAAAAGAATTCCAATTGGAAATATTCTTTTAGAATCTTGAATGAAATTGTATGGAACTTGAATATTTCTTGAATGAATTTCAAATGCAATTTTCTATGTCTTGAATCAATTCTTGAATTCCTTTGAATGATTCTTTGAAGAATGTTCTTGCACCAATGGACTTTTAATTCTTGAATTTATGGTTTTAGAACCATACTTGAAGCAATTCTTTCAACAAATTGACTAAAAGATATTTCTTGCAATTTTCATGAATTGTTTCAAACTTGTATCATCTTTCAAATAATCCATAAGAAACAATTTTCTTTACCATGACGAATCCATAGGCCAAAATCTTGAAATAGATTCCAATCAAAACTCTTGAATCACACAAATGGATATGACACACTTTATTTGAAGATGATTGAAACCTTTGATTGACTTCCTGGGGATTTTTTAGGGTTTCCCAAATGTAATCCCTGATTTCAGTCCCTGATAGTTCAAAAACCCTAATCTGATGATTTGAGATTTCACTGTTGATCAATCTTTGTGTAGGAGATGTTCTGAGTCAATGGATTAGGTCAAAATAATGCACTTGAGGTCTTGATATCATGTCCCAAGCCATTAGGTCAAATTCTGAGCAAAAGTCAGGAGTGTGCTGTCTTCAGTCAAAACCCTAATTTGGTTGATTCAGAGCCTTTGAGCTTGTTGAAATGAATCTCTGAGGACCAAATATTGATTGTTGATGAAGATGATTCATTTGAGATGAAGGGAGAACAAAACCCTAAATGATTGTTACTTGTACTGATGAGTGATTTCCTGATTAAATCCTGCTGAGTCACGAGTAGCAAACACAAGCTATGCAATTTGTTAGAGATGCAAATAATGCATATGCAATGATATGAGGTGGTATCTTAGGTCAAAAATTGGGGTATGACACCATAGAATGTAAATTTTAATGGTACTTTCGGGGTATTCAATCCACTCGCACCTTAAATGTCTGAAACCCAAGATGTTTGTACATTCAGGTCCGAGAAGATTGGATAGGGACAGCTTTTGCACCCTAAAATTTTCCCATTTATTTATACCCATTTGGCTTTCATACCCCATTCATGTGCACACTTCATCTAGGTCATCCATCCATTACTTTCATCCATATCATGGTTACTGTTTATAAATTGATAAGGAAAAGAGCTTCTGCTGAAGAAATTCTTGATCAAAAAAGAGAAGATTTGAAGTCTGATTCTATGGCATCATTCCTATTGAAGTCCTCCTAAAATCAGGGTTTCATCCTCTCCAATTCAAAGCTCTGATCAAAGGATGCAATCCTCAAATTCAGGCTTTTCAAACTAGGGTTTTGACCAAAGTCCTCAGTTGACTTTTTGGTCAACATATAATCAGGAGATGATTTTTGAGTATGAAATATGGTTGTCTGGAGGAAGTATTCATTGGAGCTTCTCTGGTTGAAAACTGATTGAGAATTAGATCGGAAACGGATTAATCGGGAAATTCGTCTGGAATCGGAAAAGTCAGGGTCAATATGCAAATGTTGACTTTTGGTAGAAAATCGGTCAAAGAAAATCAAAGAAATAAAATAAAATCAAGAAAATCAAAACTTGCCAAATTGGGATGGTGGTTAAAATGGGAAATGCCAAAAAAGGAAAGTTATGATACTTAGAAAAAATTTTGAGGAGTTTGTAAATGGCTGACCAGTGCACTTCATGGCTGATTTGCATATGGATAATGGCAAAATCTCAAAACAAGTTCAACAACAAAAATGTTAATCTCGTGGCATACTACAAGTTTGTAGTTGGAATTATTTTCAAAAGATGCTTGGATCAAGAGTTATGGAGGTTTGAAGTTGAACATTTCCATTGGAACACAAGTCATAGTATGGGGCAAAATTCTAGGAAGCGTGACACATTTCATCAAGCATGTGGTGTGCTGACTCTGAGGTTTATTTTAGAGAAATATAAAGGTCCATAAAGTACAAACTTGGTATGAATCTTTTCACCTCCATGTCCTCTATCCATTGAAACAAATATCAAGGTGATTGGATGAGTATTGAATCATCTAGGAGGCTCCAAAGTCACACCCTCGCAAAGTTAAGGTTCAGCATCTGGCAGGCCTGAATCTAAGTCACATGCGTGAACCTTTCATCAAACACGTGGCACGCTAAATTCAAATCCGTTTTTAAAGCTCTACAAATCTTCATCTAGATCAAGCCAGGTATCAAACTATTCCCTGCCATGGCTTCTTTCCAATTAACCATAGATTGTAACCATTGATCATGCTTGGACCAAGATAAGAGTACCCAAAGTTGTGCCCTCGCAAAGTCACGTTTTGACCAAGACTCAGGCCAATGATCAGGTCATGCGTGCAGGTTACCGGGCAGTGGTGATCATCGAGTTTCAAGACATTTTTGAAAGAGTTTTGGGCTGCATCACTACAACATCTTAACACCAAACTTGTTCTTTGATCTTTACTCTTTGCACTGACCTCAAAGGCTTGGAATGTGAATGAATGAGTCCTAAGATATGATCACCTAAAGTGGAACACTTGAAGTTGCAAAAATGCTGAGTCTTAGCAGAATTTCTATGCACAAGATTTTAGTTGCAAGAGGCTATGTTCCAAGGCATTTTGTGACATGTTACAAGCGATCTCTCTTCAAGTTACCAACACCAATTTTGTTCCACTACACCTCCTTTTCATTTTGATCATACAGTTGACACAAACGACGCACCATAGTTGGAGATATAGAGCCACAAAGTGAGCTTCACAAAATGCTCGTGT
This sequence comes from Vicia villosa, assembly GCF_029867415.1. Classification (NCBI taxonomy): domain Eukaryota; kingdom Viridiplantae; phylum Streptophyta; class Magnoliopsida; order Fabales; family Fabaceae; genus Vicia; species Vicia villosa. The sequence goes on along the minus strand of NW_026705206.1, from coordinate 175,729 downwards.
ACAGGGCATTGAACGTAAAGCTGCAACCAGACACTTGCTCCTAAGCTGATGCATTAACACGCGCGTGAGAACTCATCAGCACCATCATATCATTTTAGGCCGTGCAGTTTCTTAAACTCAAAAAGCTCACCAAAAGCTTACTACAAATATCACAACTTGTTCACTAAGTTTAGTGAAGAAAAGATTACACTACAAGCTCCACACTCATGATACACTAACCATGCAACCTCATGCATCCATATATAAACCAAAGACCTTCACAAACTGAAGGGAGGCTGCATAATTATTTTTTTCACTCAGTTTCAAAGTTCTCTCATCTCTCCACTTTTTTTTCTCTCACTTCTCATCATTCTTTCTCTCTCATCTCCACCACCAGCCACCACCGTAACAAACTAACCAACTAACTCAGGCCACCATAACCACCTTCAAACCACCACAACAACCTTCATTCTTTTATCAAGAACCACCTTCATCCATCATCATTCAATCTTCACGATTCCAATCCATTCTCCAAACTCTCATCCTTTGATTTTCAAACTCCTCACTGATTTCTCTCTCTCTCTCTCTCTCTCAACCTTCAAACTGAGTCTGTTACAAACTCTAACGAACCTTCAAGAAGCCATAATCGTTCCTCTATTGCCATTATAACCAAGCTCCACTTTGCATCTCTTTCTCCAATCGTCATCATCAAACCAGAGCACAGAAACATCTGTTTCTATCAACACCGAGCGCTTCATCATCATCTTCCCTAAAGCTAAGCGTGGAGAGTGGTTTTTGATTCGGTCAGATTCGATCCTTGAGTTTATTTCTCAAGGATCCGTCCTTACTTAAGCTCAAGCACATCGTGTTCAAGATCCAAGAAGAAGCAGTGGAAGTTTCTGTATATAAACTCCAGATCTTGTTCAGGTACGCTTCTCCATTCCTATGAGCATGACGGTAATATCTGAATGAGTTTTATGCATCCATTGCTATGCTTTGTGCTTTGTATGTTGGAATCTCGAATTCATGTTAGTTTTTGAGATATGATGATCTTATTTGGATGCTGAGGCAATGTACCTAAGTCCTGTGGATTGTAAGGATCGCGTCGCTGTGCTTTTTGCTGTTGTTAGTAAAGATCTTGAATGTTAGGGTTTTGAGTTTTGACTCGGTTAGGACCTCATAGCATATCTCATGAAAAACTGATAGTATATTTGGGATCAGAGAGGAAAACCGAGTCGAATAGTGTTGTTCGTTATCATTACTGTGCGTTTTGGAATTTTCCGGCGAGAGTTCCATCGAGGAAGATGACCGGAGTCTCACTCCGGCGTCTGTGTGGGAGTGCATGGCTTTGATTCCGTCGGCCTTACGTGTCTCGTTGTAATTGGCTTGCGTTTTTCCTTTTTGTCTTTTGCGAATGATTAGAGGGTGAGTTGTTGCGTAGCGATTGGTCCAGGCTTTTTTTTGTCCTATCTGTTTTAAATGAGAAGTGGACCGATTGATATATGTCATGCTGCATATATGTTACGTTTATGCACACATATATAATAAAAATGTCTTTCTACACAATTAGATTTTTTAGGGGTATCTGTTTTTATTAGAGCTTTAATTGTTGATTTCTTTGAATTTTGATTGGCTCATATAACAAAAATAATAGATTTTAGTTTTAAATTCTTGGAAATAGCTTAAACATGAATAAAAATACAAAAATTGCTTGTGAATATTTTCCATTTTAGGTTAGATTTTAATTCTTTTATTTTGTGAATATTTTCAATACTTTGTGAAATGTCTAAAATACCCCTAATTGCTAAAGTTGACTTTAGTCAACTTAAGCAACTTTCTTCTTAGTTATTTCCCTTTAGATTTTAGTGTAGATCTTAAATAGGAATTAGAATAACAATTAGGCTAGAAAATAGGTTAGTCTCCCATCTTTCATTCTTTTTTTTCTTTCAACATTAAAACACTAATAAATAAATATGTGAATCACACCTTACTAAAAGTGAGGGAGAAATGAGTGGGATTTATTCCCTAATCTGTTTCTCACTCACTTAGTGGGAGAGAAATGAGTGGGATTCATTCCCTAATCTGTTTCTCGATCACTATATAATGGGAGAGAAATGAGTGGGATTCATTCCCTAATCTGTTTCTCGATCATTATACATTTTTATGTGATTCAAATCGCATAGTAAATCCCCTTAAAAAATACCCAACCAAAAACACTTAAAACACCTAATAAAGGCTCAAATTAAAACAAAGTGACGAAGTGGTGCGAAACCTTGTATTGGGTTTTGTTCATCATGTAGTTACATAAAAAACACAAACCCAATTTCTCTTCTCTTAAGAACAAGTTAAGTCCTTTCCAAAATTAGGCGTATAAGTCTCCAAAGGTCGAGCATCATGGATTGTGACCTTAACCTCTGTTCAACTAAAAAACACAAAACAAATGGAAACTATTGAGCCGAACTACAGTCGCTCTGATTCCTGAAAGGGATACGTAGGCATTGGGTCGCGGGGCCTAAGCGAGCACACTTGTAAATAATTCCTTCTTTTCCCCCTATTTCTTTTTGCATTCATTCGCATTTAGGTTTTAGACATTAGACACCTTTTAGATAGAAACAAACATAGGTGGATACCATCGAGTACAATGGGCGTGAGGGGTGCTAGCACCTTCCCCTTGCGTAACCGACTCCCGTACCCTATTCTCTGGTCGAAAAACCTTGTTCTTATTCTGAGTTAGGTTTCCTGGTATTCCTTTCCCTTGATGGGATAAATATATTAGTGGCGACTCTGGTCCATTTTTCGCGGTAGCAACACCATTGCTCTTCAGAAACAAACATAAGGCAAGTCACCTTCTGCTTCTCAAGATCAGAAAGATCAATCTTATAAATGTTGTTCTTTCTCTTGCTTGTAAATAGGATTGAGCCATCCTTCTGACTTACAGCCTTGCAAGACTTTTGATTGAAGATTATGTCATAACCATTGTCACTTAATTGACTTATGGACAATAAGTTATGCGTTAATCCTTCTACAAGAAGTACATTAGATATGGAAGGAGAGTTACCAGCACTTATGGTTCCAGAGCCAATAATCTTGCCCTTCTGATCTCCTCCAAACTTGACTTCTCCACCAGACCTAAGCACCAGGTCTTGGAACATAGACCTTCTTCTCGTCATGTGTCCACAGCATGATATTCCTTATGTTTAGCAGCATGATATTTTCTAGGTTGTGTCACATGCTTCTTAGTGTGTGTAGCATGAAAGCTTTTGGCATGTGAAGTGAGCCTAATATCATGTGAGTGGCCATATTTGAATTGATCATACAATGGCTTGTATGTGATTTTCATATCATCTACAGGTTCAAATTTGTGTGGGGTATCACCCTCATAGCCAACACCAATTCTTTTGTTTCCAGAAACACCATATATCATAGAAGCAAGATGACTTCTGCCAATACTTCTAGATAAGAACTTTCTAAAACTCGAGTCATATTCTTTCAGAATATGATTGAGACTAGGAATGGATTTTTCTGAGTCAGAAGGAGATCCAATATCTTTGGATAATTTTAAAACTTTTTCCTTCAGTTCAGAATTTTCCACTTTCAGCTTCTTAGTTTCAGAATCAAAAATCTTTTTCATCTTTTTCAACTGTGGCCATCAGTGCAATGTTTGCCTGCTTTCCTTCAGAGTCTGATTCTGATTCTGAATCTGAATCATCCCACGTTGCCATAAGACCTTTCTTCTTATGAAACTTCTTCTTGGGATTCTCCTTCTGAGGTTTTGGACACTCGTTCTTATAGTGACCAGGCTCATTGCATTCATAGCATGTGACCTTCTTCTTGTCAAATCTTCTGCTTCCAGAAGATTCTCCTTTTTCAAGCTTCTTAGAACTTCTGAAGTTCTTGAACTTCCTATGCTTGCTTTTCCAGAGTTGGTTTACCCTTCTAGAGATCATGGACAGTTCATCTTCTTCTTCTGATTCTTCAGAATCTTGTTCTTCTGCCTGAAAAGCGTTAGTGCATTTTTTATAATTGGATTTTAATGCAATAGACTTACCTTTCTTCTGAGGTTCATTAGCATCCAGCTCTATTTCATGACTCCTCAGGGCATTGATCAATTCTTCAAGAGAGACTTCATTCAGATTCTTGGCAATTTTGAAAGCAGTCACCATAGGACCCCATCTTCTTGGCAAGCTTCTGATGATCTTCTTGACATGATCAACCTTGGTGTATCCCTTGTCAAGAACTCTTAATCAAGCAGTTAGCATTTGAAATCTTGAGAACATTTTCTCAATGTTTTCATCATCCTACATCTTGAAGGCTTCATATTTTTGGATCAAGGCAAGAGCTTTGGTCTCCTTGACTTGGGCATTTCCTTTATGAGTCATTTTCAATGACTTATATATATATATATCATAGGCAGTTTCCCTGTTAGATATCTTCTCATATTCAGCATGAGAGATAGCATTCAGCAGAACAGTCCTACACTTGTGATGATTTTTGAATTGCTTCTTTTGATCATCACTCATTTCTTGTCTTGAGAGCTTTACACCACTAGCTTTCATTGGATGTTTGTAACCATCCACCAGAAGATCCCATAAGTCACCATCTAAACCAAGAAAGTAACTTTCAAGTTTATCTTTCCAATATTCAAAGTTTTCACCATCGAATACTGGTGGTCTAGTGTAGCCATTGTTACCATTTCCATTGTATTGCTCAGCAGAGCCAGATGTAGATGTAGGTGTTGGAGTTTCACCAGCCATCTTGACTTAAGCGTTTTTCTCTTCCTGAATCTTTTCTAAACACGGTTAAGTGCTTGCACCTTAAAACCGGCGTTCTGATGCCAATTGAAGGATAGAAAAACACTTAGAAAGGGGGGGTTCGAATAAGTGTAGCTTTAAAACTCTTAAGGTAAAAACAATTTGCACAATGATTTTTATCCTGGTTCGTTGTTAACTAAACTACTCCAGTCCACCCCCTTGGAGTGATTTACCTCACCTTAGGATTTAATCCACTAATCACACAAGATTACAATGGTTTTCCACTTAGATAACCTCTAAGTCTTCTAGAGTATTCTGATCACAACCTGATCACTCTAGGAACACAATGCTTAGATACCCTCTAAGACTTTCTAGAGAATCCGATCACAACTTTATCTCCTCTAGTTCTTTACAAATGAATGTAAACAAATTCTTATAAGAGTATTACAATGCTTCTTAAAAGCTATAATCACAACTGTGATATTTCTCTTAAAGTTTAATCTTAATCTCACTAAGATATTACAACAGTAATGAAGTGAGGTTGAAGATGAAGTTTGAGAGCTTTTGAATTTGACAGCGTTTCTGTATGTTTGTGCAAAGTGTTGTGTTCAGCTTCTCATCAGAACTTCTATTTATAGGCGTTTGAGAAGATGACCGTTGGGAGCATTTAATGCGGTTCGTGATCCGTACAGCATTGCATTTAATGTTTCACTCTTTTGTCAACTACCTCGAGCCTTGCTTTTCCTGCTTTAACTGACGTTGCCTTTAATAGCTTCTAACGTTCCTTTTGTCAGTCAGCGTAGCCTGCCATCTTGTACTTGCTTCTGATCTGATGTTTGTATAAACAACGTTTGAATATCATCAGAGTCAAGCAGCTTGGTGCAAAGCATCTTCTTGTCTTCTAACCTTGAAGTGCTTCTAACGTGATACCATGAGAACTTCAGTGCTTCTGCTTCTGATCTCAAGTTCTTCTGATGCTTCAATAGACCATGTTCTGATTCTGCTTGACCATCTTCTGATGTCTTGCGAGAGCATGTTCTGATGTTGCATACTTGAACCTTCTGAGTCAGTGCTTCTTGCGCTGATTTTGTGCATATCCTGAAATGGAAATTGCATAGGATTAGAGTACCACATTATCTCAAGCAAAATTCATGTACATTGTTATCATCAAAACTAAGAATATTGATCAGAACAAATCTTGTTCTAACACTATGATTCTACAAAAGGAACATCCTCGCCCGGTTCGGAATACTCCTAGCCATCATCACCGACAACGGCACCCAGTTTACCGACGGGCGCTTCCAGGAATTCGTGACAAAGTTAGGAACTAAGCAGCACTTCGCGTCAGTCGAACACCCCTAGACGAACGGGCAGGCCGAAGCCGCCAACAGAGTAATTCTAAGGGGCATCAAAAGAAGTTTGAAACATCTGAAATTATAACTCATTAATTAAAATCATGTTTACACAGCGGAATTGAATTATCAAGCCAACATTCATCACCAATGTATCAGACTCAGACAGCACAAACAAAAGAGTTATAATTAAAACTCCAAAACAACGCGTTCCCAGTGTTACATCTATCAGAGCATGACACCGACACTATAACTAAAAACCGACTTATGAGCTAATCCTCACCAAGTCGCGCCGCTATCCTCAATCTGAAAATGACAACAAGTAAGGGTGAGTCTCATCACAGTTAACCAATGTTATTGCATCATAAATAACAATATATCATAGTTATATCATTCACCCAATCGTTTCATATTCAGACACATCATTGTCACACATCCACAACAATCAAGTCATCACATAACATATATTAATCATGTTATAAGAAAAATTATGCATATGTATGAAACTAACACTATGCATGTGGTACCAAACATCACCAGTGGGAGAACCCACCGACCGATCTATCATCATCCAGATACGGCCCTGCCAGCACAGATTCCACACAATGGGAATCTTGCCCTTCATTGAATCCTCTCATCTTTAGGATACAGCCCTCAACAATGATTATGAATGCATGCAAACACATATATATAACATACTAACATCATCATCTCACTATGAGTAGCATCATCTATACTCATACATCATCATTCATCATCATCATCATCATTAACAAGTATGTTCATATATATATATACTGTCATACCCTAATTTTTGACCCCCCTGAGATGACATATCTTCGGGATTTTCATCAGGTCAAAGCAAGTACCCAGAACAGTCACTTCTTCATCTGGCATTTAATCGAGGATGTTCAAAGACAAGAAAATTCAGGCAAAGGATCAATCAATAGAAGTATTGGTCTCTAACACAATCATAGGACTCAAGAGCTTCACTTTTATATTCACCTATGATTGATTAGACACCCAGTCATCTGAGTACAGGTTTACTCAGGTCACCAGACTAGGGTTTTTTAGCCTATCAAGGACTGGAATCAGGGATCACCTTTGGGAAACCCTAAAAAGCTCCAAGACATCTATTAAAGACTTCAATCATCTTCAAATGGTCCATACAATAAGATCCACTGGACATCACACCTCAATTCAAGATCCACAGTCACCAATTTCATCTGGTCGACAATTAGGGTTTTTAACCTAATTCATCTGGATAGTTGACTTTTAATCAGGGCATGGATCCAAAACTCAAGACATGATTCAAGAACCTCTACCACCTCAATATAACCCATTTACATCACTCATTTAAGGAGAAGATCTTGATTCTGCACAAAAGTCCAAATCTCACCTTATCTGGAAAAAGTCAACTGTATGGGATCACCTTTGACTTTTAAAGATTTTTGGTCAAACCATGACTTTCAAGGATCAATATCATCAATATATGGATATTAAAGTCATTTGACCAAAGAAATTCAAGAAGAATCTTCAAGGAGCAAAAAGTCGGGAATTAGGGTTTTTGAGGGCATTGTGGGAACTCAAAATTTCACCTACACAACTCAAAAAACTTCCAACATGAAAGTTGTAGATCTTGCAAAATAAAACAACATCTTACAATGGAACTTTTTTCAAAAGATCAATCATTTAAGAGTTTTGGAAATTTTGAAGTTTTAAGTCATAAACACTTAGAAAATTTTATAAGTGTTTTAACCTAGTTTTCTTCCAACTTTGGCCTCATTTTTCACAAATTTGCCAAAGGATTCTGAAGAAACTCCAAACTAATGATTTGAAGTAGATGTTTAGGGCTTTCCAAATTGTGTTCAACCTTCTCCAAATTCATTTTGAGCTAGGAGTTATGCTTGTTCAAAGTTGGCCTCATGAAGTGAAATTATAGGTCATGCATCATTTTGGAACTTTGCAATTTTGTGCATATGACCTCAATTATGGATGCCACACGACCCATAACACATCTGAAAACATGCCATGCATTCATTTTTACCATGCCATGATAATTGAGGAAGATTCCTAAAACAAGAACATGTGATTATGTAATGATTACATTTGAGAATTTATGGCAAATTGATGAATCACCCAAGGAATCTTCTCACCAACCAATTAGAGCTCACTTTGTATCTGAAATGTTCCCTAAGATCAGATAGAATCAATGGATAGGGAGCTGGCTCGAAAATGCAATGATCACACTTGGATATTCTTTGAAATTTCTTCATGGCTAAGAAACCAAATTCACTTCACTAAGCAAGCTCACTCTCTCAATCAGTACTGAATCATTTGCCTATAAATAGGAGAGCATACCTCAGTAGAAAAACACACCAAAGCAACCATATTCCTTGCTTTCTCTTTCTCTTCTCATGCTTATTGTTTTTCAAAGTTCTTTGGCAAGAAGAATCGTTTTCTTCAAACCAGAGCTTATCTTTGGAAAGTAAGCATTCTAACATCTCAAGGGAGATCATTTGAGGTGATCCAAGCACCTGGATCACTTCTGTAAGTGGAGGAACGCCATTGTTGCTCTCACTTTGGAGTTGTTGCAGTTGGAGGTCCACAGAGCAATTCAGAAGGCTCCAAGCAAGGTTAAGCATCCAGGCACGTTCCATAGGAGGTAGTGGAGCTATCCAGATGGTCGCAGCTCATCTGTAACTGCAGATTCATCATCCTCCATGTCCACTTGAAGCTCAAATCGAGGGAGGTCCATAGAGCAATTCAGGAGAATTGAAGTTACAATAAACATCCAGTTAGCATCACTGAGTCACAAGGAAGCTTTTGGGATCGTTCATACAAGCCCAGGTGCTCTCTATCATCCTCACGACCTCCATTTTCAGAGGTAAGTTTTTGAACTCCATCTCTTTAATTTAAGTACTCTTTGTGATAAAGCTCGATTCTATCTTGTTCAGCATCATCAGAGGATTGAAAACCCTCTATCATCATTCATTTATTCATCTTGCTTGTCATTTAATTTCAAATTTAGGGTTCATGTGTTCTTAGAGTTCTCTGAGAAATTAGATAGTTATAGCTAATATAAATAAATGTTAGTTACATATTTGAATTCGTGAGGAAATTTAGAGCGAAATCCATGTTTACATCACCCTGTTTGGTTGAGAAATGAGCAAGTTCACAAATTCAAAATTTGAGAGCTTGAGGAAGAAGACGACCATGGCTGTGGCGCGCAAAATTCAAATCCAAGGGCAGGGTTTATTTTATTTTGAGTAGTATGTGTTTTACAAACGAATTCATCGTTTGCCCTAGTGGCCTCACATGCGCTCTTAGTCTCCTCATGCCTCAAGTCTGGGGTTCGAATCCCCCTCGCCCCAGACTTTTTCATCCTTTTATTTTTTTCAGATTTTTCTAACTTGTTTTAAAACAAAACCAAATGCGCGCGTTTTATAGTCACCAACTGGCGTTTGGCTCAGTGGTGTTGTTTTGAGTGTGTGGCTATAAGGGCGTGAGTTCAAGCCTTGCTAGGACCAAAACCTAATTTTTTTATCACTTTTCTAACTTAATTCCTTCACAACTTTAACCAATTATTTAACTTATCAAATTAATTCATTTTGACTTCATTTTTTTAAACACTTGTTGATTAATATATATATTTTATAAATAATCAAAAAAATCATAAAAATATTATTTATTTCATGTATTTTAATTAGGTTTAAAATAGTATGTTTTAAATGTTTTCTTAAATACTTTAAAATATATATATTCATTTTGTTTTAACCTAATTACTTTGTGAATAATGTTATGATAAAACCCTATTTATTTAGGTCTTAATTAGGTATAGATTTCATCTTTGCCTTAATTAAGTTGACTTTTGTCAATTTGCAAAATTGTTTTCAATCTCCGATTAAACAGACGATTAAGGTTTTCAAACAACAAAACCTTATATCATTTCAATCATTTTCAACTATTTTCATAAACAGTAAATCATTTTTAAGTGGGCCTCTAATAGAGTGTAAGTCCCAACACCTTCTTCTCTTCTTAGCTTGTTTTCAAAACTGTATTTTCAAAATTTTCTTTCTGTTTTTCAAAACATTCTTCTGGTATTTGAAGGGCATTATTCCCGGTGAAACTCTTCAGATACCTATGTGACCTATGTCCATCTTCACTTCTTCTGTTTTCAAAAACCATTAACTGTTTATCATATATATATTCAACTGTTATCCATCAATTACTGGTGAGGCTTTGTACATACTTCTTCAAAGGCCTCCACTCCATCCAGGTTAGGCTTTACAAGCTTTCAATTTACAGTCTTTATTTAAATTACTGTCAAATATAGAACTGTGCATATATATATATATTAGTTTAGAGCTACGTTTGAGTATAAACCCTAGGACAGTTAAACTATATATATATTATAGGAATATGGCCTAGGATTGAGAATGTCTTCCCGGTGAAGGCTCTATCCTAATTAGAGATCTGTAGTTCAAACCCCCAAGATGAATTATTCCCGGTGAAACATCTTGGTAAAAACCTTAGAATCCAAAAATAGGACACATCCACCCAAAGAGGAATTATTCCCGGTGAAACCTCTTACCCATTTGCTTAGAGCCAAAATAAGTTCAAAACTACATAGCTTTCTCTTGTGCTATAACAAGGACCCTCGATGACCCTCGATTAGCCTCCTCTTGGGCTTTGTACAAGGACCCACAGGCTTCTTAAAAGCATTTCCAGCTTCCTCTTGAGCTTGTATACAAGGACCCATCAGGTTTCTTATAAACATAGGAACAGGTCTTTAGTCACCTTTTAACATACCCTGGTGAGTTTCTTCCAATTTAAACCAGACCTTAAACAAGCTAAGTTTGTCTCAATTTTACATTGAGTACACCTTTTGGAATGAGAGACATGGACAGTCTCTGTCACCCTTATCTTCATTAATCTTCCTTAGCAGAGTCTAGGATCCATGTTTTCTTATCCTCAGTCAGTGTCAGCCTTCATCTTGGGCTTTAAACAAGAAGTCTCATTAGATAATCTTTCTGCCATCACCTTAACAAAAACCCCTGGAAAGGGTTAGCCTCCACACATTCTTTCATTTTAACAAAAACCCCTGGAAAGGGTTAGCCTCCACACATTCTTTCATTTTAACAAAAACCCCTGGAAAGGGTTAGCCTCCACACATTCTTTCATTTTAACAAAAACCCCTGGAAAGGGTTAGCCTCCAAAATCACTTCAAAAACCAAAGATTCATTCTCTTAGGAGATAATTTCCCCAAAAGAGTCAAAACCCCTGGAAAGGGTCAGCCTCCAAAAACATGACAAAAATCAGTCTTTTAACAGATAAATCTACCAGCTGAGTCAAAATCCCTGGAAAGGGTTAGCTTCCAAAAAATCAGTCTTTTAGTAAATAAATCCTTCAGTAGAGTCAAAAACCAACAAAAACAGTTAGCCTCAACCTTGGGCATTGTACAAGGCAGATAATAGAGTCTCCCCTAGTGAGTCCTTCATTGTTCAGTAGCCACAACCTTGGGCTTTGTACAAGGCAGATAAAACCATATTTCATGTGTCAAAGATTCCTAACATCTAGGATCTTTTCCCTATTAGAGTCATCCATACTCAGTTTATTTAAGAGTCCGCCACAACCTTGGGCTTTGTACAAGGCAGACAATAATGTTTTCCCTAGCTAGAGTCAGCCTCAATTCTGGGCTTTGTACAGAACACCAAATAAAATCCATCCAAATAAACACTCCCCAAGTAGAGTCAGCCTCAATTCTGGGCTTTGTACAGAACACAAAAATTCCTTGTAATTAACCCCCAGTGGAGTCATCTCCCAGAGTCAATAAATAATACATTAATTAAAAAGCCTCAAGCTTGGGCCTCATACAAGCCAGTTAAAAATCAAATCTTTTATACAGTAGATAGACATAGCTTATCTCTATAGAGAGATCTTTCTTCTATCTCACCACATTCAAACAAACAAACATTATATTTCATTTTAATCAAGTCTCCCATTTAGGATTTTGAAAGGCATGAGCTGGCAATAAAACCCAGACATGTGGTAACTTTCCCTAATTTGGATGAGCATTTTTTCTTTCATTTAAGAGGCATTTGACTGGTATACTTGCACATACACAAGTAAGGTCCCCCTCTTGAATGAAATGAATTCAGTTATTCTGTCACTCTTTTAATGTTTGTGGTGGAATAGTAGAAATACCTCTCTATAAAGATGACTTCATGTCTCTTTACTGTAAACAGAGATTTAATTCAAGCTTAAACCTTGAGCTTCAAGCAAGGCACCCAAAAATAATTAATAATTAATTAGTTCCCCGAACTACATTAAGCTCTGACTTCCATTAGGGATATGTAGGCATGAGGTTCACGAGGAATCTCAGCGAGCTAATAAAATACCAAAAATAGTCAGTCAGTCTGTCTGTCTTTCTTTTATTCAATTCAATTCCTTCTCCTAATACAAAGGAGAAACTTTCCCAATAATCATTAGCAGCACAAACACATTTAGACACAGAGAAGGTTCCTGTAGAGTACTACAGATATGTAGGGTGTTTAAACACTTTCCTATGTATAACCGACCCCCCGGAATCCAGAATTTCTAGTCTAGGTGTAAATCCCCACACTTAGCAAACTCTTAGGGTTTAGTTGAAGATCTTTTTTTCCCTTTCCTACTCGTAGGACAAATAAGAAAGTTCGTGTGATATCGTAGGAAGAACTGAAATAAAATTCATCCCGCCACGGGCGGATTCTCCTTCCAAATTTCGCGTGAAGGGTCTAGCGTGCCGTCCTCCCAAGTGAAATGGGGAGGTAAAAAAAACGACAACCACATATACAATTGCATCATTCAAATAAAATCATATAACAATAAATCATACAGATTCGTCAGTTCAAAAGTTACACGCCCTTAACCTTCAAAAATCACAAAACAGCAAAAATCTGCAAGTCACGCTGGCCATACGCGTACCAACAGAGGCCAAAAACCACACAGCACACACCCATACGCGTACCATACGCGTATGAACAGAATCAAATTCCACACAAAACAGACACATACGCGTATCAACAGCCCATACGCGTACCAACACCATGCCATACGCGTATCATACGCGTACTAGCAGAAGGGCACATTCTGATGCACCATGGGGAGCGTACCATACGCGTACCACACCCCCCATACGCGTATCATACGCGTACCATACGTGAATGGACAACAGTTCCAAAAACCTGCAACTTACCCATTCGTCTTCCTCGCGAGTTCATCTGCCCAGTCTGCGATTTGGGTCTCAGAAACCAGAAAATTCACATTCTAACATTACATAATCCACCCAACAATCACAATATATGATTCTATAATTGATTTCATTCATCATACCCTAAATCTACTCAGTTATTAGGGATTTAACAGCTATAGATCCAATCTAAATGATGAACACAACAGAAAATCCAGAATATAGAATCAAGGGTTAAATACTATTCACCCCCCTGCCAAAGTAGCGAGATTCGGTTTACCCCCTTATTAAAAAAAAAATTAGCCTTCGCCCCTTAGAAAACAAGATTCTGTTTCCAGGAACCCCCTATCACCTGTTTGGCAGGCTGTGCTGGGAGAATCTTGCTGACTGGGCGCCTGATTTCCTTGTTTGGCTGACGTGGCTGCTGCATTTGGAAAGCTTGAAAAATTGCAAGATAATAAGTTGCAAAACCTGGGATTTGAACCCAGGTCACTAAGATTATATTCCTGCAAGCTTACCACCAAACCATGTTTGTCTTGTTGATTTTAATTGCCAAGTACTTCTTCTATACTAATTCAGTATACTAATTTTATTGCCATGCTTGTTTCAGTTAATTGCCAAGTATACTAATTCAGTAAACTACCTATATATGTTAATAAAACAAAAACGTTAATAAACTACCTATATATACCTATATATGTATAAAACGTTTTCAAAAAACCTGGGCAATAAAAATGTTAAAAATGTTTATTAAAATGTTATATTAAAAATTTTAATTAAAATGTTAAAAATGTTTATTATTAAAAAAATGTTTATTAAAATATTAAAATCATTATTTAAAAATTAATAATATATAATGTTTATATAAAATAACTGTACATATTAAATACATTTAAACATAATTATAAAAAAAGTTAATTAAAAACGTTAATTAAATATTTTATAAAAAAACGTTAATTAAAATACTTTTAAACATTAATAAATATATAGATTTAAAATATTTAAAATATATAGATTTAAAATATTTAAAAACGTTAATAAATATATAGATTTAAAATATTTAAAATATTTTATTAAAAACGTTAATAAATATTTTATTAAAAACGTTAATAAATTTATTATAAATATTTAAAATATTTTATTAAAAACGTTAATAAATTTTTTAAATATTTCTGCTAAATATTTTTAAAAGATTTATAAATATTTCTGCTAAAAAAAATTTAAATATTTTTAATAAAAACGTAAATAAAAACGTTAATAAATATATATATATATATATATATAGATTTAATTAAAAAAATTTAAATTTTTAACAATTTATAAATTTTATAACATTTTATAAATTTTATAACATTTTATAAATTTTTAACATATTATAACATTTTATAAATTTTTAACGTTTTATTTATATAATTATATAAAATTATTTAAAAAGACGTTTTAATTAACATTTATATATTAAAAAAACGTAATTATTGAAAAAAGTTAATTAAAAAAACGTAATTATAAAAAAAAGTTAATTAAAAACGATAATTAAAAACGTTAATTAAATATTTTATAAAAAAAACATTAATTAAAATACATATATATGTACAGCTTTTTTAAATTATATATTATTGAAAAATAATAGAGTATTAATATATAGAACTGATTTGCAATTATAAACAACAAAACAAGCATGGTTTGGTGGTAAGCTTGCAGCAATGTATCGTTAATCACCTGGGTTCAAATCCCAGGTTTTGCAACTTATTAATTTGCATTTTTCAAGCTTTCCAAATGCAGCAGCCATGTCATACGCCCAGTCAGCCAAACAAGGATTGTGGCGCCCAGTCAGTAAGATTCTCCCAGCACAGCCAGCCAAACAGGTGATAGGGGGTTCCTGGAAACAGAATCTTGTTTTCTAAGGGGCGAAGGCTAAATTTTTTTTTAATAAGGGGGAAAACCGAATCTCGCTACTTTGGCAGGGGGGTGAATAGTATTTAACCCAATTATCCAAACAATACTCCTAATCCATACTATCATCCATAATACGATAATAAAGATTAAATGGAGAGTCTCCCCTTACCTTAGATAAGAGTTCTTGATTCTTGGTCTCTCCCTCTACAGTTCTCCTTCACGTGCCTTGTTCCCAAAACTTTTGTTCTTTCACGTTCTTTCTTTGTTTCCCAAGTCCCAATTATTTTATGAAAATAATAATAAAATTAGTAAAAGGTTTATTAAATCACCCCCTTCTTTTACTATTTCCTCACATGGCTCAAATGCCATAAACCATTATTTATCCATTATTTTCACAAAATCCTTAATAATTCTAACTATTAATTCAATATTCCAATTAAATTAATATTAAAATTATACGGGTGTTACAACTCTCCCCCACTAAAAGAGTTTTCATCCTCGAAAACATACCTCAGGTAAAGAGTTCCGGATATGAATCCTTCATCTGACTCTCTAGCTCCCAGGTAACGTTGCCTTTAGCAGGTCCTCCCCAAGCTACTCTGACCAAAGCTATTTCCTTGCCATGCAATTGCTTCAGCCTTCGATCTTCAATCCTCACAGGTAAAGTCTCAACTGTCAAGTTGTCTTTCACCTGCACATCATCTACTTGGATCACATGGGACGGATCTGAAATGTATTTCCTCAACTAAGACACATGAAATACATCATGCAAGTTTGCAAGCATCGGCGGTAGAGCGATACGATAAGCCACTTCTCCCACTCTTTCAGAGATTTGAAACGGTCCAATAAAACGCGGAGTCAACTTCTTTGACTTCAATGCTCGACCAATACCCGTCATAGGAGTAACTCTCATAAACACATGATCTCCCAATTGAAACTCAAGTGTTTTTCTCCTCTTGTCATGATAACTCTTCTGACGACTCTGAGAAGCTTTCATCTTCTCTTAAATCATCTTAATCTTCTCTGTAGTCTGTTGTACAATTTCTGGTCCAATCACAGTGCTCTCACCGGATTCGTACCAACACAACGGCGTCCTACACCTCCTACCATACAAAGCCTCAAACGGAGCCATGCCGATACTTGAATGATAACTGTTGTTGTAGGTAAACTCAATCAAAGGCAGATAACTATCCCAAGTACCTCCTTTTTCTAACACACAAGCCCTCAACAAATCCTCTAGTGACTGAATCGTCCTCTCAGTCTGTCCATCCGTCTACGGATGATAAGCAGAACTCAGTATCAGCTTAGTACCCAAAGCTTTCTGCAAACCTTCCCAGAACTTAGACGTTAACCTCGGATCTCTGTCTGACACGATACTTGAAAGAATACCATGTAGACTAACTATCTTCTCAATATACAACTGAGCCAGTTTCTCCATCGGATAATCCATTCTCACCGGTATAAAATGTGCAGACTTTGTCAACCTGTCTATCACGACCCAGATAGCTTCACAATTTCTGACAGTTCTCGGCAAACCCGAGACAAAATCCATTGATATGCTATCCCACTTCCACTCAGGAATAAACATCGGTTGCATAAACCCAGATGGTTTCTGATGCTCAATTTTTGACTTCTGACACGTCAAACAAGAATACACAAACTCAGAAATTTCTTTCTTCATTCCAGGACACCAAAATAGCTTTTTCAAATCATGGTACATCTTGGTAGCACCAGGATGAATGCTTAACCCACTACGGTGTTCTTCTTCCAAAATACGTTTTCGAAGTTCAGCAATATCAGGAACACAAACCCGGTCACCAAACCTCAGTACACCGTTCTCGTCAACCCTGAATTCACCACTCTTGCCTTGATTAATTAAAGTCAATTTATTAGTCAATTCGACGTCAGCTTTCTGACCTTCTCTGATTTCTTCAAGAATACCACTAGTCAGCTTTAGCATACCCAGTTTAACACTAGTAGGAGTGCCTTCACACACTAAACTCAAGTCTCTGAATTGTTCAATCAAATCCAATTCCCTCACCATTAGCATAGACATATGCAATGTCTTCCTACTCAATGCATCAGCAACCACGTTTGCCTTACCCGGATGGTAGTTCAAACTAAAATCATAATCTTTCAGAAATTCTAACCACCTTCTCTGCCTCATATTCAACTCTTTCTGATCAAAGAGATACTTCAGACTCTTATGATCACTGAACACCTCAAACCTCGAACCATACAAATAATGTCGCCACAGCTTCAAAATGAAAACCACAGCTGCTAACTCCAAATCATGAGTCGGATAATTCCTTTCATGTACTTTGAGTTGTCTCGACGCATAAGCGACCACTTCTTGATTTTGCATCAATACACCACCTAAACCCATCAGCGATGCATCACAATAGACCACAAACGATTCTGTCGGATTCGGAAAAATCAAGATAGGAGCACTAGTCAACCTCCTCTTCAGCTCTTGGAATCCTTCTTCACACTTTGCATCCCAAATAAAAGCTTGTCCCTTCCTGGTTAGTTTAGTTAACGACAATGCTAACTTTGAAAATCCTTCAATGAACTTTCTGTAATAACCTGCAAGACCAAGAAAACTACGAATCTCTGACACTGACTTCGGAGCTTCCCACTGGGATACTGCTTCTATCTTTGTAGGATCAACAGCAATACCATTCTTAGAAATCACATGTCCAAGAAAACTGACCTCTTCCAACCAAAATTCACACTTCGATAGTTTGGCAAAAAGTTGCTTCTCTTTCAACAGCTCTAACACAGTTCTAAGATGTTCTGCATGTTCTTCCTCACTCTTAGAATATATCAGGATATCATCTATAAATACCACTACAAACTTGTCGAGATAAGGATGAAAGATCCTGTTCATATATTCCACAAAAACACCGGGTGCATTAGTAACTCCAAACGGCATTACAGAATACTTGTAATGTCCATACCTTGTTCTAAAAGCAGTCTTATGAATATCGTCATCTTTCACACGTATCTGATGATACCCAGACGTCAGATTAATTTTGCTAAACACACGCGCTCCAACCAACTGATCCATCAAATCATCAATCCTCGACACTGGATACCGATTCTTGATAGTAACCTTGTTCAATTGTCTGTAATCTACACACAGCCTCATCGAACCCTCTTTCTTCTTCACTAGTAACACAGGCGCACCCCACGGAGAAACACTAGGACAAATGAATTTCTTCTCAAGCAATTCTTCCAACTGCTTCTTCAATTCAGCCAATTCAGACGGCGACATACGATACGGTGCCATCGATACTGGACTAGTTCCCGGAACCAAATTAATAGAAAACTCCACTTCTCTTTCTGGTGGTAACTCATTCACCTCTCCCGGAAAAACTTCTGGAAACTCACATACCACTGGTAGTTCGTTACTCGCCACCTCCCCTTTCAAATCCATCAAGGCAAACAACATAAACACTGTTGCACCATCCCCGATAGCCTCATTCACCTGTCTAGCTGTCATTTCCAGATTATCAGGACTAACCTCTTCAGGAAAAATTACCGTCTTCGCAAAGCAGTTGATATGAACACGGTTGAATTCCAACCAGTTCATTCCCAGGATTACATCGAGTTGTTTCAACGGAAGGCACACTAAGTCCATCCCGAATTCTCTACCAAAAATGTCAACCGGGCAATTCAAGCATGCAGACGAAGTAGTTACTGAACCCGACGCAGGAGTGTCAAATGTCAATAACCATACTTCCATTTATGTCAGATATCTCTAGATTCAACCTCGTAGCACAATCCAAAGAAATAAAAGAATGAGTTGCTCCAGTATCAATAATCGCAACTAAAGGTGTGCCATGAATGAAACACGTACCTTTAATCAATCTGTCTTCTGGAGTAGTCTCTGATCCTGTCAAAGCAAAAACCTTTCCTCCCGCTTGGTTCTTCTTTGGCTTGGTACAATTCAGACTAATGTGACCCTCTTCACCACAGTTGTAGCAAGTCACAACCCTCTTCTTACAATCAGCAGCAATGTGGCCCACTTGGTCACATTTGTAACACTTCTTCTGATCAAGCTTGCACTCGTTCCTACGATGTCCCATCTCACCACAATTACAGCATCTGATACGAGCACTGGAATCTCCCCCACTGGGTTTCTTCCAATCAGCAGACTTACCTCTACCATATGGCTTACCTCTATCCATAGGCTTCTTACCCTTTCTGTCAACCAACTCGCGAGAGTGAGATGACTTCAGCTTGATGTTATCTTCCTCAAAAACTACAGTCCACCAGGTCAACAAACCTCCGAATCCTCTGGTACCTAATACCCTGCTTGATCTCATCACGAAGACCATTCTCAAACTTGACACATTTTGAGAACTCACTGGCTTCATCATTATTGTAGTGCACATAGTACTTTGCCAGTTCCACAAACTTTGCAGCATACTCTGGTACCGTTATATTACCTTGGACCAGCTCCAGAAATTCAATCTCTTTTCTGCCCCTGACATCCTCAGGAAAATACCTTCTCAGAAATTCCCTCTTGAATATAGCCCAAGTAACTTCTATACCATCAGCATCCAGTTCAGCTCTGGTTGCCAACCACCAGTCATCAGCTTCCTCAGACAGCATGTGTGTTCCATACCACACTTTGAGGTTCTCAGCACAATCAATGACTCTGAAAATCCTCTCGATCTCCTTAAGCCATTTCTGAGCACCCTCGGGATCATGCGTGCCTTTGAACAATGGAGGATTGTTCCTCTGAAAATTCCCCAATTTCCTTTCAGCACCAATCCCTGCTCTTACAGCATTCCCTCCAAGCACACCAGCAATCATGCCCAGAGCCTCAGCGATAGCATCATCATTTCTTCCTCCTCTTCGAGCCATTGTTCTGCTTAACCACAAACAACCAGTCAGAACAAAAGTATCGACAAATAACTCGTATTAGTCGTATACACAGGAAAGACTGACACTAAGACTCTGGTCACAACGACCGACTATGCTCTGATACCACTATTGTAACACCCCTCTAATAACCCACGGTAATTAAACAAATATTAATCAGAGTAAACATGCAAGAGGTGTCACAATTCATAAAATAAAGAATACACACGTTCGGCACATGTCATGCATTCACTGAAACATCTGAAATTATAACTCATTAATTAAAATCATGTTTACACAGCGGAATTGAATTATCAAGCCAACATTCATCATCAATGTATCAGACTCAGACAACACAAACAAAAGAGTTAATTAAAACTCCAAAACAACGCGTTCCCAGTGTTACATCTATCAGAGCATGACACCGAAACTATAACTAAAAACCGACTTATGAGCTAATCCTCACCAAGTCGCGCCGCTATCCTCAATCTGAAAATGATAACAAGTAAGGGTGAGTCTCATCACAGTTAACCAATGTTATTGCATCATAAATAACAATATATCATAGTTATATCATTCACCCAATCGTTTCATATTCAGACACATCATTGTCACACATCCACAACAATCAAGTCATCACATAACATATATTAATCATGTTATAAGAAAAATCATGCATATGTATGAAACTGACACTATGCATGTGGTACCAAACATCACCAGTGGGAGAACCCACCGACCGATCTATCATCATCCAGATACGGCCCTGCTAGCACAAATTCCACACAATGGGAATCTTGCCCTTCACTGAATCCTCTCATATTTAGGATACAGCCCTCAACAATGATTATGAATGCATGCAAACACATATATATATAACATACCAACATCATCATCTCACTATGAGTAGCATCATCTATACTCATACGTCATCATTCATCATTCATCATCATCATCATCATTAACAAGTATGTTCATATATATATATATATATATATATATATATATATATATATATATATATATATATATATATATATATATATATATACAATTGCATCATTCAAATAAAATCATATCACAATAAATCATATAGATTTGTCAGTTCGAAAGTTACACGCCATTAACCTTCAAAAATCATAAAACAGCAAAAATCTGCAAGTCACGCTGGCCATACGCGTACCATACGCGTACTAACAGAGGCCAAAAACCACACAGCACACACCCATACGCGTACCATACGCGTATGAACAGAATCAAATTCCACACAAAACAGGCACATACGCGTATCAACAGCCCATACGCGTACCAACACTATGCCATATGCGTCATACGCGTACCAGCAGAAGGGCACATTCTGATGCACCATGGGGAGCGTACCATACGCGTACCACACCCCTCATACGCGTATCATACGCGTACCATACGTGAATGGACAACAGTTCCAAAAACCTGCAACTTACCCATTCGTCTTCCTCGCGAGTTCATCTGCCCAGTCTGCGATTTGGGTCTCAGAAACCAGAAAATTCACATTCTAACATCACATAATCCACCCAACAATCACAGTATATGATTCTATAATTGATTTCATTCATCATACCCTAAATCTACTCAATTATTAGGGATTTAACAGTTATAGATCCAATCTAAATGATGAACACAACAGAAAATCCATAATATAGAATCAATTATCCAAACAATACTCCTAA
Organism: Vicia villosa; assembly: GCF_029867415.1. NCBI lineage: Eukaryota > Viridiplantae > Streptophyta > Magnoliopsida > Fabales > Fabaceae > Vicia > Vicia villosa. The sequence continues at coordinate 153,939 of NW_026705206.1, read as the reverse complement.
TCCATACTATCATCCATAATACGATAATAAAGATTAAATGGAGAGTCTCCCCTTACCTTAGATAAGAGTTCTTGATTCTTGGTCTCTCCCTCTACAGTTCTCCTTCACGTTTCTCGTTCCCAAAACTTCTGTTCTTTCACGTTCTTTCTTTGTTTCCCAAGTCCCAATTGTTTTATGAAAATAATAATAAAATTAGTAAAAGGTTTATTAAATCACCCCCCTTCTTTTACTATTTCCTCACATGGCCCAAATGCCATAAACCATTATTTATCCATTATTTTCACAAAATCCTTAATAATTCTAACTATTAATTCAATATTCCAATTAAATTAATATTAAAATTATACGGGTGTTACAGAGAAGAGAGAACGAAGTAAAGGAATTTGAAAAGTTTGGGGAAAATGGCGAATCTTGATATTTATAGGCTGCTGAAGATATCACATGCGCTGCACGTGCAACTCTGCGAAACGGTATGGTCATCATTAACCCTAGCAGCCTAGGTATAGGGTAGCCATCACTTCACATTAAATGCAACACGTCCCCCAACTAACTTTTCTGAAACGACACACTTCCTGACTCCCGGCCTGACTCTTCCTCTCCCCCGAAGCTTCAGGCCTATCCCCCTCGGGTACTCGGGGCACATGTCCTCGGAAGATCCCTCGGATCAACTTCCTCTAAGTCGTCACTCCCACGAGCAGAAGCAACGACTTGGGGGGCTCCTGTTCTGGACCGACCCAATCATTCTAATTGGGCCAATCCAAACCTTCGGCCCAAGGCACCATAGACCACGCGTGGCAGCCTCCCCCGGACTACTCCGGGCGAACGCCACAGGATAACCGACCACGAGAGAGCCTCGTGCCCGGTAAGCAGCCAGTTCGCATGTAACCTAAATCCCCGCCTTAGAAGGAGGAGTCAATTCCGCATGAGGACACTCTATAAATAGCCCTCTCATCATAGAGGGCGAGGTAACCTTTTTCTTACCCCAAAATTCTCTCACTTTGTTGTACCTTGTGGATCACATACTTACTTTGACATCGGAGTGCCTTGCAGGTACAACCATTTTTCCCTCAACCACTCCGGATATCAAGCCTTCTTTGTTGCTGGCCATCTGATCTGCTCGGTAAGATCAATCCTTAAACACACATAACAAAAAATACACACATAACAAAAAGAACAAAATCATACAAGATCCAACCATCTAATGAAGAAATGAAATCAAATGTTACATGAATACACATTGTTCAGAAATACAACGAAATAAAAAGAAAAGAAATTGAAATTAACCTCTTTGAAAGATCTTATGTACTCACATAATCATTCAAATTCAACCATGCTAAACAAAAAAAATATACTTCTAGACAAATACACATATTCTTTAAAAAGAAACCCTAAATTTAAAATTTTAAAATCAATACAAAAAAACTAACTTCGATTGTGACGCTTGTTAGCATGTCATACTCTAAAAAAAAAACAAAGATATGGGTGACGACTATGTTCGATTGAGATAAGAAAGAAATAAAACAGAGGTCAAAAAGTGATTGAGTGAAAAATATAAACAAGTTATAGCCCAAAAAAAATAAACATAAGTGATTATAGATGATGGTGTGAGTGTGGTTAATTGCATAGAAAACGTTACAATTAAGTGAAAAAAACTCAAATATAAAATTTCTGTCATATTTATATTAAAAAAAAAATTGATGTTTACTATATATGGGTATGGGTGGATGCACGTTTCCATAACTCGAAATCAAATATAATGACCGACTATGTTTAATCAACCCAAATCAATTTGATCACCTTATAAAAAAATTTATACTTTCAATCGAACACAACCTCTCATAGTTATTACTTTAATATATAATTAAAATAAAAGTCAAATATAATTTAACATCTAACGGTTACAATTTATTGTCGATGTAAAAATATTTTACATTCTCGATACATTCCAATTAAATCCAAATATAATTTAATTTAGACCCTTAATATGAAGCCAAAATATAAATTAGACCACAAAAACAAAACCCCCCATCAGTATCATACTCCCATTTTAGCCGTCTTCTAGATCCTTCCTAAGCCTCACTTGTTGGAGTTGGAACCAGGGTTTCTTTTCTTCCTTCTCTAGATCCTTCCAAATCCAACAACAATCCTATAAATCTCAACAAAATTCACAAAATCCTCACTCCTAACATTATTTGATTTGGTTTCTCATTCCCAATTTCAATGGCAAAATACGGCGAAGGCGACAAGCGTTGGATCGTCGAAGACAGACCCGACGGCACAAACGTCCACAACTGGCACTGGTCCGAAACCAACTGTCTAGAATGGTCTAGAACCTTCTTCAACAAGCTCTTCAACAACCTCAAAATCCTCGACGGCGAGGGTAACTTCCACGCCACCATCAAGAAGGTCGAGAAGCTCGACGGCGAGGCATACGTTAACGTCCGCAAGGGGAAGATCATTCCGGGATACGAAATTAGTGTGTCGATTTCGTGGGAAGGGGAGGCGAGGGATTCCGACGGGAAGATCTTGCATAAGGTTGTTGGGAGTTTTGAGATTCCGTATATTTCCGATGAGAATGCCGATGAGGATCCGGAAGTTAGGGTTAGTGTGAAAGATGAGGGGGTTATTGGGAAGAGTTTGAAGGACGCGGTTGTTGTGAAAGGGAAGGCGTTGATTTTGGAGAAGGTTAGGGTTTGGGTTGAGAGTATGTCGAAAGGTGGACCGGTTAAAGATGAGCTTGAGAGTAAGAAGGTTGCTCCTCCGCCTCAGAGAAGTAATAATTCGGTGGTTGCGGCGGGGGCGAAGAAAGAGGCGAAGGAGGTTGTTGGGGTTGCAACGAAGAATGAGAAGGAGAAAGAGAAGGGGAAGAAGGGTTGTAAAACAATTAGTTTGAATGAGAAGTTTAATTGTAGGGCGAAGGATTTGTTTGAGATATTGATGGATGAGAATAGATGGAAGGGTTTTACGCAGAGTAATGCCAGGATTAGTAAGGTGGTTGGTGGTGAGTTTAGTATCTTTGATGGGTCTGTGACCGGGGAGAATTTGGAATTGGAAGAAGGGAAGTTGATTGTTCAGAGATGGAGATTTGGGAGCTGGCCTGATGGGAAGCATTCAATGGTAAGTGTTGTTTGTTTTGTTTTTCTGTTGGGAATTATGGTTTGAAATTAGGGTTGCATCGCAATATTTAGGATCTATTTGAATTGATTTGTTTATATACTAGCCATAAGCATTTGTGAAATTGTGTGAGAGGGCTTATGAAAGTTGTTGATGGCATGCCAATAAGTTGTTTTTTAGCTTATTTTTATAGGATAGTTTTTATGAAAATAGTTGGACTTTGTATCATTTTTGTCATAGAGGTTTTAAATAACAGCTGCGGTCAAGTTGCGTGTCAGTGATTTCGATCGGGAAATGTATTGCGACACTGTTTGAGGTCATCGCAGTGTGAATTAACCAGAATTTCTTTTTCATCATAAAAATGTTGAATAATGGCATGGTATCGCAACCCTTCGATATTGTTTTGGCAAGCCCTTTTTTGCGGTACCAGACTATTTTTTAATCCTTGCTTATATGTTAATTGTTTATGCAATATCGGTTTCGTAAATCTTTTATCCAAAGAGTCATACTTGTGGAGAATTGTGGTTAAATGCGGCAAATGAAATCTTAATCAGGGTTTATATAGTTATTATAAAACCTCGACGATAACTGCGATTAAAGCTACATCCGCTGCATTTGTCCACATGGATCGATATGCAACAACAGCCCGCTAGTCTCAATCATAGTAGGAGAAATATCAAAAACATTGATGTTGTGACTAAGTTATGGTCGGAAACCTTTATTTAAAATCTTGTTTGGTTGTGAATTTTGCAGGTGAGACTTGTGTTTGAGGAGCCTGAATCCGGAGTTACAGTTGTAAAGCTAACACACACGGATGTGCCTGAAGAAGACAGGTTAGTGTTTGATCATATTGATTATGATGAAATGTTTCATTTTGGTGTCTTGCGTTATTGAAGTGATTGATTTCAAATGCAGATATGGGAATGCGACTGTGGTGGAGAATACAGAGAGGGGATGGAGGGATCTCATTTTCCAAAGGATTCGGTCCGTGTTTGCTTTTGGAATGTGAGACGTTCTCGACTGTCTGTTGTAGAATTCGATTTTTGTTTTCATTTTTACATGGGTACATTGAATCATTATATTGCAAAAGACAAAGTGTCTTTTGCAATGATTTCTGCTGCTACTTATTTTTGGTTTCAGAAATTGTCTCTTGTTTTATTACCATGGATGGTTCCTTGCTCGTGTTAAGATTCCATCTGTCATCAATGTTTTTTTACTTTATACAGTTATCAGTATCCTTGGTGACAACATTAACTCTTGTTATATTATACAATTTAAAACAGCTGAAATTTCAATTTAAGATGAATCTCACATGTCCTTATGAAGTTAAGAATGGGATTTATGTTTTTCCTGCTTCAAGTATTAATCTATGCTTAACTGCCATGCTTACCAGAGAATTAATTGATATTTTTATAAAGAGTGTTTATTATAGATAGTTAGAAAAATATGTTACTTAAATAGTGATATAAGTAGTGATATGTTAATAAAAAATAATTAATACATTTTGAAAATTGAAAGAAGTTTGTCTAGACATGAATCATTGATCATAGAAAACTTGTCACACTATTTCATGATAAACCCTTTGCTCACTTTGGTCTGTTGGTGGTATAAGGACTTAGATTAGAGATATTAAATCCATTAACAAAGACTACTCTCATAATCAGATACTTTATGAGCAAAGTTCCTATTCATCGCCGTATTTCATCTTCCATCTTGTTTGTTACCAAGCATCAATTAAAAAACATTGAGGACCTAAACAGATGGCACATATGCATTGACAAAGACATCTCTACAAGTCCCGCGCCTAATGTATTAATTTTGTATCTAATTAGTTATATGCAAAAGAGATCAAGTCTTGCAGTACTAAGAAAATGAACACACGCACTAAAATTATTTGAAAATCTTTATCTTTTCACTAAAATCATTTAAAAATCTTTATCTTTTTCTCAAAACTTCGGAAAACTAATATAATTTGAAAATCTTTATCTTGTCACTAAAATCACTTGAAAATCTTTATCTTTTTCTCAAAACTTCGGAAAACTAATAATGGCAAGCATCTAAACACTAATAATGGCAAGTATCTAAACTATTAAGAAGTAATTTTAATTAGGAGTGTGCGTGTTTTAAAAACCGGATCGGCCGGTTGAATCAGGAACCGGCCAGGTAATCGGTCTGATTCAATAGCTGGATCGGAATGTTATTGAACCGATGTGAACTGGTTAAAACCGATGTAAATTGCTAAAATCGGGAAAACTGAGGGTTTTTGTGAACCGGCGATTTAAATGTATTTTTTAATTTTATTTTAAAAAATTAAAACAACGTCGTTTTGACTATTTTAATGAAAAATAAAAATAAAAATAAAAATAAATAAAATTAAAAAATTAAAAAAACTATTGCAGATGTGGTTGATTTTGTTATCTATGATTTTGATATTGAAGAAAGAGATTCCAACGTTGAAACAATTTTTCTTTTATTGAAATTAAATTTAGTAGATTATGGAATTATTTTGTTATAAATTATTTAATTAGATTATGTTGCGATTAAACTTTTGTTTGCAATTATATTTTAGGGTTAAATAAGCTCTTGGTCCCTCTAAATATAGCGGTTTTCAACTTTAGTCCCTCTAAATATTTTCTTCAAAGAATGGTCCTTCTAAAAATTTTAATTTTAATTTTTGGTTCCTCCTGCAATTTAGCGATGATTTTGACAATTTAGCGACAGTTTTAGTGACGTTCTTAGCGACGATTTTTTATTTAGCGACGGAATTAGAGACCATTTTAGCTACAGTTTTGCCATGAGGGACAAAAAGTTAAAATTAAAATTTTTAGGAGGACCATTCTTTGAAGAAAATATTTAGAGGGACTAAAGTTGAAAATCGCTATATTTAGAAGGACCAAAAACTTATTTAACTCTATATTTTATAATTATGTACTATTTTATTGTGTGTGATACCTATGTGTAAAATTTAAATTATAAACTTGTGAATTTATTTATAATAAGATATTTTTAAAAAATTTAAGTGCTAGTTATATTTTGTAGAGACTGAATCATCCGGTTCGACAGATTTTATACCTATATAATTTTATTATAACGAACGGTCTATTTAACCGAGTTATTCGGTTTAACCCGGTTTAGTCATGCGGTTCGACCAGTGACTCAGTGGTTCGACCAATAAACCAGTGACTCAATACCCTTACCAGTTTGATGTCCGGTCCGATTTTTAAAACTCGTATGGTTACCAAATTACAATAACTAATCCATTTTATTGTTTAAATTCAAAATCAAAGCCTTTTTTTATTTATAAAAATTGGTATGTAAATGTAAAATGGTTTCAATTCAGTTTAAAATCCATTCAAACCGGGTTTCAGTCGTAACTGTTTTGTAAGAATTTTATCAAATTTTTTAATTTTCACATTTTAATGTATTTTTTTTATAAATTAAGTAAGGAATAACCGAAATTATAAAAGTTAAATGTCGTTTTTAAGCTATTGACTTTGCTCCATCCTAATAATAGTATTCAGACAATTGATTTGGTTTTGTAACTTATGTTTAATTTTTAATTTGGCCTCTTAAAAAAGTATTTAATTTTTTTTAGATATTTTCTTTATACTTTTTAATTTACAAACATTTTATCCTTAAGTGATTTTTGACATTTTAGACTCTTAAATTGGAAACATTAGGTATTAAATAATTTAATATTTATAAATTAAGAAATCCAAATAAAATTATAAAAAAAAAGCAAAAGACAAGTTAATTTACTAAAATAAAACAAAAAATTGATGAGAGCAAAATAAGAAAATTATAAACAATTTAGCCAAAATTTAGAAGAATATAATTTTATACAAATGAAAAATATATTTATGTCGGAATATTATTTAAAAATTAAAAATATATTTGAAAAATTAAATAAATATATAATATAAGAAGAAAAGTATAATTTGTTTTCTAAAATGAGGAGAAGTTAATTTTTTTTGTTTTTAGAATATTTCATTACACCCTTGGATTTCTTAGGCACCTGGCGAAATTTCAATTATGCCCCCTGCTTCCGTAGATGCACATCAAAAAACACTTTTTTTTTTTAAATTTGGTTTTTTCCGTAGGTGTATCTACGGAAGCATTTTAAACTAGTGTATGTTGGAAAAAAATACACATAAATTCAGTTCAGAGATTGTTCCGTAAAATATACTTGCCATATTGAAACGGAAGGAGCCCAACAACGTTTTAAATATAAGTCAAGTGTATAACATCCGATACCGCAATAATAAGGTGATTAAGGGAGATAGAAGTGAGATGCAACAACTGTTGAAGATGTTGGATGATAACAAATACGTGTCGCGGTACAGAACTTGCGACGATGGGGTTACGGTTCGAGATATTTTTTGGACTCATCCGGATTCGATAAAGTTGTTCAACACTTTCCCGACAGTGCTCCTTCTCGATTTTACCTACAAGACCAACAAGTATCGACTTTCATTATTTGAGATCGTCGGTGTTACATCCACCGAGAAGACATACGTCGTTCATTTTTCTTTTTTGGAGTGTGAAAAAGAGGATAATTTTAGGTAGGCATTAGAGGTGTGTCGGTCACTTTTGAAGAAACAAGTCGAGATGCCAAAGGCGATTGTTACAGGCCGCGGTACCGCTTTGATGAATGCGGTGGCAAAGGTATTTCCTTTTTCTAATGCATTACTTTGTTGATATCACATAACATGTAATGTGAGAAGTAAGGGTAAACCCGCGATGGGAACGAAACAAGTAGAGACCGAAGGTGGAAAATCAGTGAAGTCCAGTGTGATTGTTGAACAAATAATGGATGCATGGACTCGTATTGCAAATTCTTCGACAAAAGAATTATACGTCGATTCCGTCATTCAATTTCGGTAAGTGTGTGAAAAGTATCATAATTTATTGAAATATGTTGAAAGATCCATTCTTGATAAGGTGAAGGAGAAGTTTGTGTGTGCGTGGATTGATAATGTCTGACATCTTAGGAATACAACCACCAATAGAGTTCAATCGGCACATGCTAGTTTGAAAAATTGGTTGGCTAACAGCAAGGGTGACTTGTGTCGAGATTGGGACACCATAAATCTCATGATCAAAAACCAACATAATGAGATACAAACCACATTTGGTCGGAGCATTACAGTGTTGGAACATCAATTTAGGGACAACATTCTTTATTCTCAATTGATCGGCAATGTGTCTTGGGCCGGGTTAAACTATATTTTTCACGAAGTAAAACTGTCGGTTCCGATAGTGTAAAGTGTGGTTGCACTATTACTAGAACGTGTGGTCTCCCGTGTGCTTGTGTTATTGCTAAAAAAGTGAGACTAGGTGAGCCAATAAGAATGGACGAAGTTATCCTTCATTGAAAAAGACTTGGTTTTTATTGATGATGGTAGCATCGAAGGAGAAAATTTGAATATCTCAATTACTTCAGAATTGGAAGTGATACAAGAGAGGTTATTGAAGGTCGATGACAACATGAAACTCTACATCAAAGAATAATTGCGGAAGATTGGATATCCCGAAACAACCGACATGAAACCTCCTTCTCAACCGGTTAAGATAAAGAGTGCTCTGAAGAAATTGAAGCCTACACTGAATGACAACTCGACTTCACGGTCTCCTTTTTATTGTGAGCATGTCGATAAAAAATTTCCCGACTCACCAACTCCTAAATCTCAAAAATCTCAAATAAGTTCAAACAAAGGAGCTTGCATAAGCAAACCGCCTCCGACACCTATTCCACTAAAAATTCCATTCATCGAAGAGATGCCTGTTCCATCGAAAATACTATTCATCGAAGAGATGTCGGTTTTTATGCATCCTTACATCGAGCGGATCGTAGATGTTGTGGGGGACAGCAATTGCGGTTATCGAGCCGTCTTGGCGTTGCTTGGTAACGGAGAGGATAACCATACGCTTGTCTGTCATCAACTCATCCAAGATTTGAAGAGGCATAAAGAAACGTACATGCGGTTATATGGAGAGGAAGCTAAATTTGAAGTGGTTAACGAAGCTCTTGTTCCTAGGATGGGTGCTTACGCACATGGATGTGATTCGCTGAAATAGGACATCTTATTGCATGCGCATATAATATGATGTGCACTGACTTAACGCGTTATGGTTTTTCGGAAACCTTTTTCCCACTCCGCACCGCATCGCCTACAAATTCAAATGATTGCATCATGTGTATTGGATGACTTTCAAAAGTGAGTCACTTTGTGCATGTTTACTTGAAACCGGGATGCCCCATACCACCTACATCACTGGAATAGATGCTTCCTCATACCGTAGATGCCAAGATGGCCAAATGTTTTTGTTGATAGGATTCACCAATTTGAAAGATTAAACAACATCGAAAAAGAATCGAATAAGGAAAAGTCTAAATTGGAACCCCAAATAGATTTAGTCGGTGATAATTTGTTTGATGTATTTTCTAGTTTCAAAGTGTAATATTGATCAGTGCATTTTCATGCACGTTCATTTATGTTTGCACTTAGGCATTTCTATGGTTTGGTTTGTTTATTTTTCTATTTTATCATGTTTTTGTAATTCAGTTTATTTTTTATTGTTATTTGATTTTCGCACTTTATTTTTCAGCTTTAGCAGTCTGCACTAAAAGGATCATAACTAAAGCTACAGGAACCCGATTGACACGTTCTAATAATCTCCAGAAAGCTAAGAGAAAGATCTATAACTTTCGTGTTGGAGTCAAGGGCGGATTCGGAGTTCATCTTTTCCAGAATTTCGTTTGAAGTTGCAGCATTAGTTTTATTTTAGTTTTGGGTCGTTAGTTTTGGGCCTGTATTATGTTTTTGACCCAGTTGGGTTGTAAACTGTTATGTTATTTTCTCTATACCTTAGGTAGCCGCATCTATCACGTTTTCACCTTCTATTCACAAGAAAAGTTGTACGCTCTGAAAACTCATGGAAAACTAATACGTTGCCGGACGGATTTACTATACTCAAGTTCAAAACTTTGAGATTGTTATAGTATTTACAATTTAATTTCGATTCCTTTCAACTATTTTATAAGATTTTTGTTTGCTTAATTCGATTATCATACAACATTGTTGATTTAATTTGATTGATATGTGTTCCCAATTTTAATCGTTGATTGACTCTGCTTAATTGTTAATTTGTGATATATTTAACCGTATACTTAATCTGGCAATAGGAACATGTATCTCATAGTGTCATCACGTTTGTTGACTGATATTGTAATCAAATAGGATAGAAAATTCGCTTAGGAAATTGATTATAATATTAGCATTCGATGATAAGAAAGAACCGAGTCAGTGAATCTGTTTGCTATAATCACTTATTTCATAACAGCTTATTTTGATAATCACTTTTTTCGACTTTTGTTAATTCGATTCTAAACCAATCAACCCCCTAAATAGATTTTGATTAGTTAATATAATACAAGAATCCTTGTGAGAATGATATTCGAGTTGTCGTTACCGCTAAACTACCGTTTTACAAAATACTCGTTTTTTATTCGTGTGCGGTAGCGGATCAAATATATGCACTCTTTAACATTGAGATAATTTTTGTCAATTATAACATTGAACTCTTTTTTTGTCAATTATAATCAATTTTCCTTCTACTTCTACTGCTATTAAATGTTGTTCTATTAAAAAAACTAACAGGGAAAGTTCTGTAGATTTATCTACGGAAGGATCTAATTTTGAAAATTATGAGTTTTTTCCGTAGGTACATCTACGGAAGTAACATATCTAAGATCATTTTGTTAATATACCTACGGAATGTTCTGTGACAGAGATTGTGTGATTCATATGCACCTAGGTCTTCTATAAATTTGGGGTTTCTAATGTTGTATTTTACACAAACACATAAATGTCTCAATATGAGTACAACATCCGTTGGCATGTCACAAGTGTATCCTACTCCGACAATAGAACACCCAGTTGTACGATCAAAGTGAAAGAATACACCTCGCTCGAAGATATCATCGACGAAATCCAATACCTCCTACCTTACGGTGTCAAACGAAAGGTTGTGAAGCTCGAGTATCGGTCACCTTCATTTGACGACGGAGGGAACGTCGTTTACAACAACTTTGAGTTGAAGAATCGAGTGGATGTTTTGGAGATGTGGCGAACGTATGAAGGTTTCGAAAAGAAAATCCCACTCGAGTTCGTAGCAACGGTCCAAAGAACGGTTGATCAAATCTTAGAGATGTGCAAGCGTCCATCGGACTATTGATATGTAATATTTAATTTTTTTGTAGGAATTATCGATGTAATGCCGACCGATTTTAATCAATGAATGTTGCTTTTCTCGTTACAAATGTTGTTTTTCTGGTTTACTGGTTGTGGGTTTATTCCATAGATGTACCTACAGAGTGTCCGTATGTGCATCTACGGAACATTTTTACACAAATGTAAAAAAAAAGGTGCTTCCGGAGTTACATCTACGGAAGCAGAGGGGCAATTTTGGAAGCACACATGGTGGATAAGAGATCTAAGGGGTAGGATTAGAGTTTCTCATTTTTTTAACTATACGAACTTTAATGAGGGACAAAATGTATCGTGGAAGTGCCAACTCATATACATAAGATAGGAATGAATGTAGTCTTAAGACACTGTAACATTACTCTGTTCATTAATATTTATTTCATCTGGTTTTACAGTTCACCATTGATTTTGGAAAATGGATGCTGATATTTTGGCACTTGCACGACAGATGTCCTAACAATACAAAATGTTAAAATAAATGTTATAACATTTGTTGACTTACAACACAATTATCAAAACTGAAAACTAAATGCAGAATGATAAATAACACGGTAAATTGTTAACCTAGTTCAGTGCAACAACATCTAATCTGGGGGCTACCAAACCAGAAAGAAAATCCATTATTAGTAGTACCAGTTCAAAGCCTAAACAATCCCAGTTTAAAACCTTTCTCCTAATCCCTACCCATTGCAACTTCTACCTAGAAACCAACATCTAGATATGATAAATCGATGTCCCACTTCCAATCACCACTATGATAAAACAGTCACACATCCCATGACCAGAGGAACCAAATAGAAAGATCACACTTTCAAATAAACAATACTTAGTCAAGAACCTTAACTAAGAACAATACTTGATATTGCATAAAAGCTTTGATCAAGAAAAATACTCAACTCTTTTACTTAAAAGCTTCAAGAGTGAGAACACACGTCCACTTCAATGTATTGGTTGGCCACATGTCGCTTGTGATCTATTTTCACGATGACGCTTTCTGACTCGCTTTGCTTGATGATGGCTTACGCGAAGTATTCCGGACTTCTCTGCTTACGCTTGCTAGCTCATTGCGGATTTGCTATCCGTTCGGTATTGTCTCCTTGTCCCTTTTACCGCTTTCCGCATCATCCTTTAACATGAGAAGTAGGACCTAGACATGCATCTGGTCAAGCCCTCGAAAGAGGCTCTGTTTTTGTTGGTGTGTTTACATTTGTGCTTTGCGGCAGGGAGTCACGGTGTAATAAGTCCTATATGGCACTCCGTTAAGTCCTCATGAAAGGCATGCGGAAAGGGTTAGCAATCAACCCCCGCCTAGTCTCATCGAGTCTGTTCAGTATGCGCATGCTACGCGTGGCTCGCTTCTGAACCTGCATAAGATCTTGTTATCGAGTATGTCAGGAAAAGGGTTCATGCAGCCGGACCCCCGCATTTCCTATAGCTCGCGTCGCTCGACGTTGATGCTCGGTGTACGCACGCACCGTTTTCCTTTACGATCCGTGACGGCTTGGTTGCTGAGAGGGATCCGCTCCTTTTGTCTATGGCCCGATCATTTTCGCGAGGTCTAATGCTTGGTTGACTCGGGTGATTCGCTCCCCTTGGCTATGGCGGGACCGCTTTTCCACCATTCGGCCAGTGTCGTTGGTTTGTTTGCTTTACGAGCGGAGCTCGTTTGTGTGATATATTTGTTTGCCTTCCCTTTTCCTCGTAGGTTGCTAGTTTAGCTTAGACGTGTACCCTTTGTATGATAACATTAGGTAGCAAGCTTTCCCCCTTAGTTTAGGTTTTCCTCATGCATTCGTTAAAACACAAACCACACTCTTTGATTTTCTTTTCTTAAGAGCTTGTTATCTCTGCTCCATTCCCAAGCATAAGTCTCTAAAGGTCGAGCAGCGGAGTGTGAATGTAACTCGTTCACCTAAAAAACACAAAACAAACAGAAACTAGTTAGCCGAACTACGGTAGCTCTGATTCTGCAAAACAGATACGTAGGCAGCGGGGTAGGGCCCGTGCGAGCGCAATCCTTTCTTTTCCCTACATTCTGCATTCATTTTAGTCCAGATTAGCGTAGCTTTGTTACACACCCATAGTTTTAGACACAAGCGTGGATACCATCGAGTACGATGGGCGCGAGGGGTGCTAACACCTTCCCCTCGCGTAACCGACTCCCTTACCCTTTTCTCTAGTCGTGAGACCGTTGTTTTGTTTTGTGGTTTGCTGGCATTCCCTTCCTTTCAGGATAAATATGTTAGTGGCGACTCTGTTAATTTTCGCGGTAGCGACAGATAGCATTAGCAGTAGGAACACCAATAGCATTAGCCAACTTCATATTGGACAGATTCCTATGGTACAAGCCTTCAATGTATTCGGCTGAACCAATCATCTTCAGTAATTGAGGTTCGTGAATCAAACAATGAGAATTGGTGAATTGGACTATACAAGGCAACTCAAAACATAGTTTAGAGACTGAAACTAAATTCAAGGATAATTGTGGGACATACAAGACATTATGAATAGTAAAATCAGGTGTGAAATTAATAGTTCCTATTTGTTTAGCTATGACAAAATTGCCATTAGGTAACCTAATATTAACATGAGTATATCTTGCAAAGACCGCAACCAATGAACAGAGCCACAAATATGGTCACTTGCTCCTGAATCTATGATCCAAGAACTAAGAGAATAATTATGGAAACACAAAGAAGGGAATATGTTACCTGTATTGGCTGCAGAATGGAAAGTCCTCACCTGATTCGAAGCACTAGGCTGTTTGTTAACATTGGAATTCTGAAGAAGAGAAATGAGTGTTTGGTATTGTTCTGTAGTAAGTTGAGGTAAAGGTTGTGTATTAGGGTCACAAGGTGTGTCAGGACTGAGATTATCAGGATTCTCAGTACTAGCGTTGTGAGCATTGGAGTTGGAATTGCGCTGCAAGTGAGGAGGTACACCATGTTTGCGATAGCAAGTGTCAACTGTGTGACCTAATTTGCCATAAAAAGTGCAAACTTTCTGCCTATATTTCTTGAAAGGAGGTTTTCTCTGATCAGCAGTATTGATCAAAACCTTCGATTCTTCATCAACGGGAGCAGGAATGGGTGTGGTCTGGCGCTCATGCTGAATCACCATGGAAAAAAATTTGTTCAGTGTTGGTAAAGGATCAAGGAATAGAATTTGGGATTTGACAACATTGAAATCTTCATTCAAACCAGTCAAGAATCGTATGACATATAACAAATTGTGATTTGACCTAGCACTACGCATAGTTTCACATGAACAACGAATTCTACAACTGCAATGAGGAATAGGCATGTACATTTCAAGTTCTTCCCAAAGAATCTTGAGTTGAGAAAAAAATTTGTTACCGTTCGATTATTTTGCTTTAAAGAATAGATTTCTTGTTGTAATTCGGAGATGCGGACCAAATCTCCTTGTGCAAATCGCTCTCTCAAATCATTCCAAACATCAATGGCATTTTCCATGAAAACTATCGATTGACCAATAGAATCTGACACAGAGCGCATAATCCAAGAATGAACCAACATGTTGCAGCGAGTCCAAGCATGGAAAGATGGATCAAAAGTATCTGTTGGAACCGGAATTATGTCGTCGACGAAATCAAACTTCATCTTACCGCCAAAAGCTCTACGCATTGATCGCGCCCAGCTGTGATAGTTCGAACCAATGAGAACTTGTGTGATGGATACAAATGAAGGACCGTTGATGGGATGTACATAATAGGGACTTGTCGGATCAGCCATAGGATCGGTGGTGGCGCGCGGAGGATCCATGGAGTCAAAGGCTCAATGATACCATAATGAAGTAGATGGAGAAGAAGTATGTAACAGAAAATGAAAAAGGATAACAATTTTGAGGATCATAACAGAACTCTATTCATTTTGGATAAGCTACAAAGTATAACCAATGAGCTATTTATACATCAATGACACATGAACTGAAATGGATTAAAACTAATCCTAGCCGTTAATGCTTCAATAGTTGGCTCTATTTTAAGCGATTTCACTGATTTTATGATGAATTAACTCGTTCAAAATCGTGTTAAATTCCAATTTCATTTTATCAATGTTACAGTCAGTGCAACACAAATTTCACACCAAAACACGTAAAATCATACGGTTTTAAAAAGTTAACATGCAATTTTGACAACAACGCATGTGCACACGCACAAAAAATTATGTGACCACTAATAAGCACGACATCGTTACAAAGAACCTATAAACATATTCCTATCAAAACAGCATGAACCCATCTGCAAACCCGTGTCCTGTGTGATCTGTAACCTGCCCAATCTATACAAGAAAAATGGATGGAACTGAATCTATGTATAGTCCTAATTGTATGTTGTGTCTGAGTTGAAGTGCTTCATATATTACTACATGAAAGGTCAGGTTACATAATACACAGTTCCTATTGTCATTTGGCAGCAGCTAGCTGTTTCTTTAGGTCCATCAACTCTAGTCCCTGCGAACGCAGCATGTCCTTCAGCTTCTCTGAAGCTTCTCTGTACTTTATTTTTGATGCATCTGATTCTTCAATTGCTTCTTTATATCGCAAACGATGAGCATCTAGCTTTGCTTGTGTTCCACGGAGCATCATTCTAAACTGAGCTGTTTCATTGATGTTTGTAACTTTATCCTGTTCATAATAAAACAGCATATTTCTGAAAATATGATGAACCCTTAAATGTTCACTAATGAAACTAGTATTTAGCTTAACATGGAGGAACATTTCTGAGTTTGTACAAAGACAAACATCTGAACAAGATAACAAATATGATTCACTTACAGCATGCATTTTGACTTCCATGCTGGAAATTTTATCACTGAGCTCCTTCATATGGTCCTTTTCCCTTGACAACTGCAAAAAAAAAAAATTTGATTAGAAACACAATAAGATAAGGATCATAAGACAATCCTTAGTTTACCTCATCTTGGCAATGTTTTAGTAGGAGTTCCACTTCCGTAACATGTTTCTGTTGATCTTCCATCTCGGTCATCAATTTGTCCCTTTCTTCTGTGACAGTGGAAAGTTTGATCTTGAGATTCTGCAAGGTCACACCTGAGATGATTACTAAAACTAATACAGTGCAGATTATCGCACATGCATCTTTATCCCTTAGTTCCAAGTTACATAATGGACTTTTGCAAACTGAACAAATAATAGAGCTTCAAGGATCCCATGTATGAAAAGCTGTTATTTAGAAGATTGATAATCATTGCAAAATCATTTCAACTTTTCTTTTACAAGTGTTTCCTGAAAATGTTATCCAAACTAACTCATTCTTACCTCTGACAATTCTGTTGATAATGATGTAATTTTCTCATTGTTTGACCTTGCTTGTTCTTCTATGGCTAGAAGTGCAGCTTTCTCCTTGGCAGACCAAATTGCCCTTTCCTCCTCTATTTCCAATAAGGCATTTGTAAGTTGCTGCAAGATCAAGGAGACGCGTTGAAACAATTTTACATTTATAACAAGAAATTACCTTAAAAAGGGAAGAATAACAATCAAAAGAAAAAGATAGTTGCAATTGCACTACCATTGACAACTCCTTCTTTTCTTCCACCAATTCTTTGATCGAGCTTTTCAATTTTTCTTGATTGAGGTCAGATTCTTCCAATCTTTGTTTCTAGATGCACATGAATAAGATGGCAGATTTGAGCATGTAAGATCTTAACAGATATCAATAGTCAATTTCAGCATTCAAATTCAGAATCTTTCCCTCTCTAAATTTTCTTTCAATGACTAAAATTTTTTCTCAGCTCTTTGGCATCATTTTATCGAAAGTTTAACATAAGAGTTGAAGTTGAACGGAGAAACCGAAGAAGAATTTTGCAGAACAACTTACAACAGCTGAAATCTCCTCCTTCAAATCATATATTTCAGAGGCTGATGTCACCAGTTTGTCAGTCAAATCTTCCAATTCTGATTTCAAAGCTTCGTTAATAGAAATCACCTCTTCTTTCTCTTTAAGCACGGCTGATATTTCTTCTTCCAACGAAGTGATTCTTGTTTCCGATTCAAATGCAAAAACTTCCAGCTCTTTGTACTCTTCCTGATCACCGATACATAGATATTTAAAAAATCAGTTATCCTACTTGGAAATTTTTAAAAACATAAAGACAAATGATCATGTATTAAAAATAATGCACTGCATTAGCCGAATTATCATTGTTACAAATTTGCAAACCAAAGATAAACCAAATAATGATAACAGAAACTCAATTAAAACATAGTTCTTATTTCTTGCTACAATCAGTTGTCTACAAAAGGAATTAAAGGCTTGCTTAAATAATACTACCTCCTTCCCAAATTATAAGTCACTTTGCCAAAAATATTTGTCCCAAATTATAAGTCACTTTGCAATTTCAATACATCATTAATGACTTTATGCCTAATATACCCTCTCTTATTTATTTCTCTTTCTTCTTTCAATTCTTTTAATTTCGCTTTCCAATGTAATTATTGACGGACATTTTTGTAAAGTCATACATCTCTTCACTTCCCCATAAAGTAATAATCGTATTTCTTATTTCCCGTGAAATGACCAAAACATCTTATAATTTCGGACGGAGGGAGTAAGTAATAACACATGGTCTTATACCAGAGAAAATGCAAGATCCTTTGGTCTTTGAGTATCAAACATCTTTGAACTCTTTCCAGCAAGTGAATCATGTTTACTGATATCACGTTCAAGACGTGAGTTCTGACCATGCAACCGTTTGATCTCTCGTTCAGCATAGGCTTTCTCACCCTACAAATATGCGGGCAATAAAATTATATGCGTTCAACAAGTCAATATGTTACAATGAAACCAAAAAACCCTTGAGTATAGCAAAAAAACCTCAAGTTTTGTTTTTTCTTGCATAGCGATCTTAAGCTTCGATTCAGTTTCTTTCATCTTGGTTTTTGCCTTCTCAAAATCTTTTCTTAGAGTTTCCTTTTCCTTGGCTACTGAAGATGATGTTAAACACGCTATCTCTTTTTCAAGAGTTTGGATATAAGAAATCAGCTCTTGATTTTCCAATTCTTGTTGTTCAAACCGTTCCTATAATAATAACTAAAGGTTAGCATGCCCGAGATGGTGCATTATGCAATCAGGCAAAACAAGAGAAAGTACAGATAACATGTCATCAAATAAAGGCCGACCTGCAAAGAATAATGAGAGCTCTGAGCATCTAGTTTTGATTCCTCAAGAAGCTTTTGAATATTCGATAACTGGCTGTCCAGAAGAATCTGCAACCCAAATATTAGACCTACCAGAGAACCCAGATATGACTAGAAATATATCATAATAGAAAGGCACTTTTACCTTCTGATTCTCAAGCTCGGATATTGTTTGAGTTAAGCTAGAATTCAACTTCTGACAATTATTAAAGATTAATTTTTGTCCTGCAGAATCCTGAGATATTGAGGTTTTGAAATCCTGCATCAAATCATAAAATGAAATCAAAATTGACGAGTCTAAATATTTACGTAGATACAATAATTAGTTAGAAAATAGAAAATAGCTGCTCAAGACACTATATGAAATAAACACTAAGCAATTATATTTTTATTACACTGATCCAATATAGCGTCGGAATATTACTTACAAGGAATATATGACAGAGAGTAGAGAAACTTTTAGTCGCATCATCAATCATCAAAATAACACTTTGAACAGCTTCTTTCGAATTTTGTACTTCAGACATTACATCTTCGATTTCCATGGAAACACTGGCTATAAAGTCAATATTCTCATCCTACATGAAACATCAAAAATACATTTTATAGGAAATGTTATATAAACATGAAATCATAATTAAGCAAGAATCTAAAAGTTCATACAAAGCATAAAATACATACATCAATGTTGTTCACAGTTTTACTGGAAATAAGTTGTTCATTAGCCAATCGAGCTGCCTCCTGTGCTTTTATAAGCTCATTATTGAGCTATGTAGATGAAACAAAATTCAGGAATTAGAAATGTGAATAAGGGAAAAAATGACATTTTTTACACAACCAAGCAGCTTCATATTTGTGTCTGCAAAAAGTATAGTCAAGATAAATATTTGTGGGAGCCATATTTAGATAAACAATGAGCATTTTCCAGTAATTAAATAAAAAAATACATAAAATAATGTGCAATTATGGATCAACAATGACTACCTCTTCAATTTTCTCCCTGGCACTCACATTCTGCTCGGTTGCCAAATCATAAACAGTATCCAGGTTCTGTTGGCTTGATAGCTTTTCCATTTCCAAAACGTTAATCTTCAAGATACAAGGACAAAAAATATAAGCAAGACGCGTCTAGAAATCACAAAAATGCATTTTATTAGAATATATTGAAGAATGTTTTAGGCTTGATTGTAACATCCCCAAAATTTCAAGGACACTACTGAAAAGTTTCAGGTTCAAGCTGGCTTAATTACCAAAGAAAAGAGAAGAAAACAAAGTCAATTACCCAAGATAATTTGTACAGAAGTTCTACAATGAAAAAATTTCAGACTTGAGAAAGACGAATTTAATACATGACAGATCTTGCTTCTAAAGTATTTGTTCATATTAGTACTAATCCCTATATAGTTCTTCAAAGAAGTAAGATCAATATAATACACATATTATAAGGATCAATTCCATTATAGAAAAATATCATATGGATTAAAAAGCTAAACAAGGACGACAAAAGTAATCTTTTTGCATTAAACCATAACAATTCTAATTCTTTTGTTCATTCCCATTTTCCTTAAACACATTTCATGCAGCACAAAGCAGAAAACAGTTATTACAAATAAAAAACAAATAAACTTTTGGAACTAAGAAAGAATAAGCATGATAAAAGAAACCTGCTCTTGAAGTCTCTTGATAACAAGAATAGCCTCTGTTTCTCTAAGACTGTCATATTCTGCTTGCTGTTGTAGATATTTGTTGTCTTCTTGCTATAATTGTAACATGTTAGAATACAAAATATTGAGAATTGAAGAATAGGAAATACTAATAAGCCATATGATATGACAAACCATAGATAATCTTTTCTTCCGTGATGAATCTCTTTTCCTGTTTGTTACAAGCAATAAAGCACGAGGGTTTGGTAGATTGTGATTAACATTTGCATCACCTTTATCGTCCTCTTCTTTCTTACAGGAATCGTCCACATTGAAATCTGCATCTAGGAGTTTGTTGAAAGGAACAAGTGGTCCCATTTCTAGCTTAGGTCGAATAGGTTCTGTGGTAGAAACATCGGTGTGGATGCTAGAATGCACCTGAAGTGAAGAAAAACAAAATAAATGATATGATTACAATAATAAAAATAACTTAACTAGTATCACAAACAAACACCAAATCGTAATTCATATAAAACCCATTAGAACTAATAATGAATTTTTAGAAAGTAACATGTTTACATCATTTAGATGCGTCTGTGAAATATTTCCAGGACACCATGTTTCCCGCCTCTTCTCCTGCAGAGCATGTGCGAAAAAACTCGATTAACCAATGGTAGTAAAGAGAGGAGGATGCAAGAAATACAAAAAGATCAGGAAAAAGCATATTAGTTGTAAGGAGTTAGTACTAGCCAAAAGAAAAATTAACAAACATGCTTATGTAGGCAATCATTGCATCAAGGGGACTGGAAAAATAAACATGCAAAAGGAAATCAAAAAAACCAGTTGTTGGTGCAAGGTAGCTAGTCAGTGAAGACTGCTTTAGAAGCAGTTATTCAACTACTCCATTAAGAGCCTAATACCCAAAATGAAGCACATGCTGTACAAAGAGCCTATTACAAACCAAGCTAAATGCATTAGTAATACCTTTTTAATATATTTGTAAATTTATTTCAATACCAAATATATTTGCACATGCATAAGTAATAGTACCTTTTTAGTATATTTGACGCTCTCATCCCTATTTGAAAACAAAACCATTGAACTCAAGTTTTCAATTCTCTTGGCTTGCTCGTGAACTCTCTTTTCCCATTCACCTTGTGTTTTCTTTTTCTCTTCTAATTCCAAAGCTATGCGTTCCCTTTCTAGTTCAGACTGAAAAAAAAAATATTGCAAGTTCATAACATAATGAATAAACAAGAATTTTGTAATGATTAACTAAGAAGGAAAATTCATGCACCTGTAACAATGTATTTCTAAGGCTCAAAATCTCCTCTTCCAAATGTTCTGAACGAAAACCCTAAAGAAAAGACCAATTATAACTTTAGCAATATTTAAGAAAACCAAATTGTGTATATTTACAATCATACATAAATGGTTATAAAAGATTAAATAAAAAAATGGTAACATAAAATTAGATCAACCGTCAATTTGGCACGAAGCTCTTCAATTTCCTTCTTTTGGCGCTTTAATAAAGCAGCATCTGTCATAATCTGGAGCGTAAACAAAGAGGAAAAACATTATACCACTTCAGTACAAAGCATAACCACGGATAATAAGACACAACAAATAGAAAAGTACAACAAAATGTTGTATGATACCAAAATAAAGAGAACAAGATCAAAATAAAAGGGCACTTCAAATGAGGGGAATGGATTAGGAGAAACCTCGTTGATTTTAGCACAATTTGTAACACGCAAAGCTCGGCTTGCAAATTGTAGACTGCTTTTAGTTTCATCTGTATGTATCTGCCACATATAATAAAGATGAGTTGTAATTCGAAAAGTTTGACATGTAGCAAACAGCTAATTGTTTGGGAGGAGAAAAAGAGGATATTTGTAACAAAACTTAATACCTGTCATCTATGGAGGACAAACATAAATGTACATGTTTTAGTAATTGCAGTGATATAAAAGCCCATAGTAGAGAAATATTGACGGTGCTTTATGTTAAGACATTTGGAAAAGAAATGGTTTACAATGGACAGAAAAAGAGTTAAACTTGTAGATATCTGATAAAATGGTGTGAATGAAGTGTAAGAAACAATGAAGGGATATCTCACCTGAGCAAGTGTGATATTACAAATTATAGCTGTGTTAGCATTTCCCCCTAACGCAGGTTGCAAAATTCTTGTAAGCTTGCTATCTCGATATGGAACATGACCACTGCATCAATTTTTATATTTTCAATTTTTCGCATCAAAATACAAAAAGCTAAAATATAATGAGTTAAGCTTACCCTTGACTCTCAACACCTTCACTCAATTTTTTAATCACAGTTCCCAAAGTCATTAAACTTTTGTTTATGTGTGAACCCTCTTTGAGACGTACACCTTCTGCTCCAGTTTTTGCAGCACGCTCTGAACCAGCAAGATCCACCAAATTCTATCAAAAAATTAAGATAATGATTAAAGAAATGCAAATTTATGCAAAAATGCATGTGTCAATAGGTGAATGGTTAAATACCTACACGCAATAAGTAAAAACTTTTCAATAAGAGACAAATTTCTAATTAAAACATTGACATACCAACACTGATACACGAACAGCATCACAAGAGCTACTAGTGCTTTCATCTTCATTTCTATCTCTGCTTTCAATTATCTACTAAACACAAGATTTTAATTATTGGAGGGGAAAGCATCAACAAACATTTTTTGAGAAAAGTGTAAAATCTGAAAGAATATTGATTACCATGCGAAAAATAGTATGGGATCTACTACTGTACAAATTCATATTTGTCTCTCCGATATGTCTATGAGCTGATACAAATTCAAAGAATGAAAAGAAAAATTAGTTGTCAGGAATCAGTAGCATAAGATATACCAAACATACATGAATGGAAATTTAAGCAACACAGAAACGGATAAAAGGAGAAAAAAGTAACACTGAAGAAAAATGCAAAAATTAAAATTACATTCTCCAAACTCCATGAGATTAAGAACTTGCTCAGAAGAGGTAACAATTTCTTCTCGTAGCCCCGCAACATATATTCCTCGCTGAGAATTCAAAGAAAAAGTATATAAAATAATAAAGAGTACAATATAACTCCAAAAATAAGCAAAGATCAACCTGAAAAAGAAGAAAAATAATATTAACCTCTATATTTTCATGAATCTGCAGTTTTCGATGTTCAGGAACCAATAAATCATTTATCTCTTCATTGTAAATCTCCATGTATGACATTCTAAGAAGAAACTCTCGATCAACATCCTAAAATAAAAAATAAAATAAAAAACATCATCCATCATGAGAGTCAATATTGAATAGAGATACTAAGAATTTGGAAAATTTTAACAATGCCATGTTGATATCATGATAGAATAGCCTAGATTTTCAAACCTCAAGATCACCTTTATATGCCCAAAGGATAAAACCTCATTGAGCAAAACAGTTATCACAGCCAGTAGTTCTCAAGAGTAACAACTAGTAGTTGCAAGTCAAGGTAGATTCACATCAACACTATTCGCTTTTTAAGAATAGGAAAATGGAAAATAGCGTAGTCACGGCATCTCTCAACTCTCACACACAACCATGCTAATACCACTTTCTTAGAGGAAGTATTTCTATGAGAGAACCTGTTATTTACTAGATTCAAAATGACAAGTATAAGAGTATTTATAGAATTATTTCTTGAACCTTCCAAATTAAAACTCACTTCTAAATATTTGATAGTCTTCTAAGAAGAAAACAATTGTTACTTTACCAACAAGAGAAGCAGAGCTAGTAGCTATGTAGTAGCTTCTTATGCAAGTCAGGCTATTTGGTTGAGGAAGATTCTAGATCAACTCTAATTCAAACAACTGAAATCTATTCCGGTAATAAAGCTCTCAAAAAATCTTGTTCAACATTGAAAAACAGTGTAGTCATGAAAAATTGGGATAGTTAATTGGGCCAAATAAAAAAAAATTGTGATTACAAGGCAAAGTGAAGCTTTGCCAAGCAACAATGAAACCCATCACTCTGCACCTTCTCATCCCCTAGGATTTCTCACATTGCAACAACAAAGGTTGTTGCTACTAGTACCAAATGAACAAGTAACCACTTCATCAAATGAAAATTTACTTAAGTTGTTCTTAAATCATTCATCTTGAATGAAAGTAGCGCTCAGTTATCTCCAAGTAATGCACATGTAGTTGATATGAGATATTCACCAAGTCCATGAGATTATACATTATCAAAAAATTTGGCACATTTCATGTTTAAGCTCACCAATAAAAGATATGAAACACAATGGATTTAATTATGAAATTTAAACAGGTGTTGAGAAATGCTTTTTCTATGGAAAATAGTCCTTCGACGCTGAACTAAAATATCATTAATATCATCTTTTATCTACCCTATCTAGCTATACAGGATTTGGAAAGGAAAATATTTATTCTACACCAGACAATAGTAAGTCACAATACCTTTTTCATCTTCTGTACACTAGTTAATTATGGGTGATTTAATAGTTAATTTGTACCAATTGGTTATCAAACAGGTAATCTGTTAATGAAGAACAGAGACAAACAATTCATTTGATGAGAAATCTAGATTCTATACATGTTGCGAA
Organism: Vicia villosa; assembly: GCF_029867415.1. NCBI lineage: Eukaryota > Viridiplantae > Streptophyta > Magnoliopsida > Fabales > Fabaceae > Vicia > Vicia villosa. Next base: position 129,125 of record NW_026705206.1, on the reverse strand, counting down.
CCAATAATCTACTTATCTCAGGCCAATGTAGATAAATGTGGAATCTCATGTATAGGAATAATACCAGACTTGCTCTAGATAAAAACAACCTCTAAATTGGCCTTTCAATAATAACAATGTCGCCATATTAGCCCTTCAAAGATTTTTTTTATCAAGTTAATCCCTTAACATTTTAAAGTGTCACATCCATCCAAATAGAGGACTAGAAAAATGAGCCAAAATGACCCATCCCCCAAAGCTGAGTTGAATTGCAGCACAATGTAAGACAATCATGTGCACTGTCAACACATCAATACCAATCCAAAGTACTCATGAGATGAGTGAAGAGAAATGTTCAATATAAAACCATTTTTAATTAAGCTTACACCTTAAATTAAAGTGTATAATAGGATCATAAGAAAACAGAAAAATTGAGCAATAGTGATTACTTGTTGAAGAATGTGAAATAAATCCTGCACCGCGCGAGGAATGACTCCAGGCTCGGCTTTAGATCCCCGCATCGTGTGAGTCTTCCCACTATTCGTTTGTCCATAAGCGAAAACAGTACCTTCATTTTCATCATTTCAAGTTCAAAAACCCTAAATTAACAATTCAAAAACACTAAGTTAACCATACTCACCGTTGAATCCACTGACTGCGGCAGCAACTATATCTTTGGTACGAGTTTCATAGACTTCAGAGGTTTTACTATTTTCATCGAATACTTGATCTACAAAGCATAAATTGAAATTAAAAGAAATTAATGAAAAATAAAAGGGAAATGGAGATGAAAATGAAGAGGAAAACAGTGAGTACCAAATTCGAACATGGAGGAGTGGTTGGGAATGAAAATGGAGTTGCCGGAGATTCTCCATAGACTGGTTTTGGCGTCCTCCGGCGAGAGAGGTCTTGCACGGACGGTGACGTGTATTCTATCCATGATGATGTTAAACGATAGATGAAAATGTGAGAGAATGAAGAAAGTGGTTTTTGTTTGTTTGATTTGACTCTGATGATTAAGCAAGTGTTGGTGGAAAATCGAAGAATGTGTCCAGCGTCTGCTTTGCTAAAAAACTTCCCGCGCTATGCAGCGAATTAGGGCCACGAAGAATTCAAATGTTGGTGCTACAGTACTTCAAATTCTTTCACCGTCTCACACCACTAGTTTTGTGTCTACTTTGAATATTCTCTTAAAAAGAGATTGATTAATTTAATTGTTTGCAAAAAAAATTACTACCAAGAGTTTAATGGTTATGCATTGAGTAGGGGTGGCAAACGGGCATGCCCGCCCTATTTTGTCTTGCTCTGTAAAATCTCGAAGAAAAAAAATGGGGTGGACGGGACGGTCATAGTTGAGAATGCAGACCTAAAACTTTGACCCGTCCCGCAAAAAATACTACACTTTTAAGTCTAAAAATGAAAAAATTATGTTAATTCTTGTGTCCGTCAAAGTCCGCATGAAAAACGGAGCAGGGTATAGGTGTAATCGAATCGATTTGGACCGGTTTTTGGTAAAAAAAAAGTTCGAACCGATGATATTTCCATCGGTTTGGTTTGATTTGATTTTCAACATTTTTCCAGAATGGAACCAAACCAAACTAACCGGTTTGGTTTGGTTTGGATGATCGGTTTTTTGGTGTATTTTATGCTATTATTTTTTAAAATAATACATTTCATGTCATTTATTTCATGCTCTATTTTTTCAAACAAATTAGAAGTTGCTCTTAATTCATACAAAAGAGAGACATGATTTACATTGCATCATGAAATAAGTCCACTATCAAATATAGAAGTTAACACTTGACATCAGAATGTTGGAAAGAGATTTCAAAGCTTAAAAAATAGAACACAACAAAACACACATAAATTAACATGTTTCACACCTCAAACACGCATAAAAACTATTTTGTAACAAGTAGGGGTGTAATCAGATCGGTTTGGACCGGTTTTTGGTAAAAAAAAGTCTGAACCGATGATATCTCCATTGGTTTGGTTTGGTTCGATTTTTAACCTTTTTTAAAAATGGAACCGAACCAACCTTATCTGTTTGGTTGAGTTTGGTTTGGTTTGGTTGATCAGTTTACAAAGTTGTTATATAAAAGAGATATTCTTACTCCAAAAATAAATTATTATAACTTATCCACATTTTGACCATTCATTCTTTTCAATATGATGGATAAAAGTAATAAGGAATTTTCATGTCTATTCAACAATTTTCGCATCTATTTCTTATACCTCACATGATATGAGAATGATTTTCACAACCCTACACCACTAAACTGGAATCAGTTTTTAGCCAGAATTTAGGTCATTTCTTGTGTGTTTGGTTATACGGTAGCACGCCGCTACCTCGCGTGTAAACGCTATTCCACCGTAATTTTTGAAAGCTCCAAGTGTTAGTTTCATGGTAACGTGCAGTGTAAACGCGATACTGTAAAATGTCAAACACACGCTTCGTTGTTATACGAATATGCGGTAAAAAGTTATTTAAGGTGTCATGTTATTAAGTTTGACACCTTAATGTCATTTGATCATGACCTTTATATATATATATATATATATATATATATATATATATATATATATATATATATATATATATATATATATATATATATATATATATATATAAATTATTATAACTTATCCATATTTTGACCATTAATTCTTATTCTTTTTAATATGATGGATAAAAGTAATAAGGAATTTCCACATCTACTCAACAATTTTCACATCTATTTCTTATATGTCACATGACATTAAAATGATTTTCACAACCCTACACCACTAAACTGGAATCAGTTTTCAGCCAAAATTTAGGCCATTTCTTGTGTGTTTAGTTATACGGTAGCACACCGCTACCCCACGTTTAAACGATATTTCACCGCAATTTTTGGAATCTCTAAGTGTTAGCTTTGTTGTAACGTGCGGTATAAACGCGATACTGTAAAATGTCAAACACACGCTTCATTGTTATGGCATGCTCCGTTTCTAAAATTGCTCCCATTAATTTTGCTAAAAAAAATCACTTGGTCCCTCGTTACATGAAAAACTACATAAGTGAATAACATTACGGTCCCTAAAAATTGTGAATACAAGATCACACTCACAAAGATGTTTTTGATTCATGGCAAACTCAACAAGCATACAAGCAACAAGGTACAAGCAGAAGAACTCAAAGAAAAGCAAGCTTTGGTTACTCATAACAGAGCAGGTCGACCTACTATGCATACAGGTCGACTCAACACAAGCAAAATAAGAGGAACTCAGAAAATCAGCAGTTAGGTCGACCTACTCCCAACACAGGTCGACCTAAAATGAAGAAATTTACATATCATTCTGCTAGGTCGACCTACACAACAATTAGGTCGACCTAATCTGAGAAAATATCCCCAAAACGCATCTGAAGTGGATTCTGGTCGACCTACTTCTTTGACAGGTCGACCTAACTGGGAACAAATGACATCCAAAGAATATGCAGCTCTGTTAGGTCGACCCAGCCCTAAATTAGGTCGACCTATCTGATCAAAACTGACATCCAAAGGATATGCAGCTCTGTTAGGTCGACCCAGCCCTAAATTAGGTCGACCTATCTGATCAAAACTGTCAAAATTTCTGGTTTTCTCTGCATCAACTGAAAAGCTCTCATATATATTATCCAAGGTTCAATTATTGCATACAACACCAAAGACTGAAAGATACACAAAGGCTTCTCATCTTCGTTCTTCGTCATCTCCAACACAATTACACATAATCATTCTTGCGTTGAGGGTTAGTGATCGAGTTCGATAACGTCCATGGAACGGAATTGAAGATTCCTAGTGGGTGAAGATTTGTGGGGTTTTTGGTGAATAAAATCCGAGGGTTTTGTCCTCCAAGATAGGTGTTTCTTGGGGGTTTTTATCAAGAGGCTTCATCGAGGATCCATCTGAGTGTGAAGATTGAAGAACAAGGGTTCAAGGCAATTCAAGACACTGCAGAAAAGGGATCAAGTGAAGCTCTTGGATCACCTTGATCTGACTCAAGATTAAGGGGGAAGAAGATTCAAAGGATCGACAAATTCGGTTTATTGTTTATCGCTTTGTTTTCTTCTTTGTATATACTACTTTCAACATTAATGGAAGATTTCCCAATTTCAATTTGGAATTGGGGGCAGACGTAGTCGTAGCGAGGACGATCGACGAACTGCCTGAACAAATACCGTGTTCTTGTCGCTTTTATCTTTTCATTTACGTTCTGTTCATATTTGGTCATAATTGCTAAATTGATTAACGATTCAAGGGTTAAAATTGTGAATTAAGGTTCTGCATAAACATCACAATTCACCACATCTTGAATCATCATCAATTTGAACATTATCACCAAGTGTTTGTCTTTTTGCTTATTCCATTATTACTGCATTGCAAACCAAAGTTTGTCAATTTAGAAGTTAATTGATTTTCAGCTGTGAAACGTATTAATTCGATAACATATCACTTCATCGTTAATCTCAATTATCTTGTGGTTTTGTCACATATACGACCCTTGCAATAACGGTCCGGAATAGACGCAAGTCGATTCAGAACCGCTTTCGCTTTAGTTCGAAATAATTCCAAAAAACTCTGTGAGATCTATTCACCCCCCCTCTAGATCCTCAGGCCAGCGTCTAACAAGTGGCATCAAGAGCTCTGGTTTATTCCGTGCTACGTGAAACACTTATTGGAAAGATGGCTTCCGGACCTAAAGGGGCTCACAATAGAGCTCCAGTTTTCAACGGTGAAAACTATGGCTATTGGAAGGATTGTATGTGTGTCCACATCAATGCAATTGATAGGAACATCTGGACAGCTATTGTCAATGGTCCCTTTCAGATTACCATGACAAATGCAGCTGGTGCAGTTGTTCCAAAACCAGAAAATACTTGGGATGCTGAAGATGAAAAGAGATATGCATACGATTGGAAAGCGAGAAACATTCTAATCTCAGCTCTAGGAGTTGATGAATACTATCGCGTTTCCCATTGTAGATCCGCTAAAGCTATGTGGGACACATTGCAAGTTGCCCACGAGGGAACGGATGATGTCAAACTAGCTAGGATCAATACGTTAACTCAAGAGTTCGAACTCTTCCACATGGAAGATGGTGAATCCATCGAAAACATGCAGAAGAGATTCGTTCACCTGAAAAATCGGTTAAATTCTCTTTATAGACCTGTTTCCAATGCAGTTGCTACTAACAAAATCTTAAGATGCTTGAACAGGGAATGGCAACCCAAGGTTACAGCAATAAAGGAAGCAAATGATCTAAACACCTTAGACATTACCACTCTCTTTGGTAAACTAGAGGAACATGAACAACACCTTAAATGCCTTGACATGCATGAGAAAAGGGCAAAGAAAGAAAAGAACATGGAGAAAGAGGTAGAGAAGAAGTCAATAGCTCTAAAAGCTTCAAGCTCCAAGACCTCAAGACAAGAGCTAGAGGATAGTGATACAAGTGATGACGAAGACTCCGATGATGAGGAAATGGGACTGTTTGTGCGAAGATACAACAAATATCTAAAGAAAAATGAAGCAAAACATTCTGACAAAGGATTGATCAACTATAGAAAGCAATCAAACAAGTTCAAACAAGATGACGACAACAAAGGAAAAATCAAAGGCCCTTGCTTTAATTGTGGGAAAGCCGGTCACTATAAACCGGATTGTCCATACCTTAAGAAAGAAAAAGAGAAGAACCAAAGCAAAGGTCATAACAAATCTAAGAGAGCCTACATAGCATGGGAAAGTGATTCATCTAGTGAAAGCTCATCAAGCGATGAAGAAGAATCAGCAAACTTATGCCTTATGGCTCATCAACACAAGAAAAAGAAAGTTGTAAGTCATCTTAAACCTGAACTCATAGATAAGGTATCTCATTCTCAACTAAAACTTGCTTTTGAAGAATTACATAGAGATGCAATTGAAGCTTTCAAACTTTTGGCCTCAAATAAGAAAATCTTTTCATATCTTGAATCAAAAGTTGAGAAAACCGAAAAGGATATGGAAGCTTTAAAACAATCTATGCTAGACATTCAAAAGGATAAAGTTGAAATAGATCCTACATCATGGTTTGGTTGTGAGACATGTCACATTTGGCAAAAAGAAGTAAGAGATCTAAAAGCCAAGTTAGACAAGGCTCTACAACCAAAAGTGACTTTTGCGGTTGATCCAAATAAGTTCAAAAGATCGTATACTCCTTTATATAGTAAATACACTTTTGTACCAAAAGTATCAACTAGCAAAACAGCATATTCTCATCATATTACCTGTCATTATTGTTGCAAAAAGGGACATACCATTGAAAAATGCAAATTTAGGAGAATTTTAGTTCCTAAAGGAGTATTTCAATGGTTGCCTAAGTGCAACAAAATGTGTACTCACTACCAAGGACCCAATGAAAATTGGGGACCTCCCTCTCTAAATTAATCTTGCAGGAAAAGTGTCTTGACATTGCCGAAAGGTTGTGGTTCCTTGATAGCGGATGTTCAAGACACGTGACGGGAGACCTATCTCTTTTCGTTGAGTTTCAAGCAAAGAAAAAGGGGTATGTCACCTATGGAGATAACAATCGGGGAGCCATACTTGGTAAGGGAAGTGTCCATCCACTGAAGACATTGTCAAGGATAAGGAAGACGAGAATGAAAGTATTGTAAAGAAAGATGCTGAGAGAGAGAAAGATGAGTCTCATGATGAAAATGAAAAAGAAAGCATCTCAAACAATGAAGAACTTCCTAAGGCCTGGACAAATGTGAAAGACCATCCAATTGACAATATAATAGGAGACATCTCAAGGGGCGTTACAACACGCTCAAAGATAAGTAACTTCTGTCATCATTTTGCTTTTGTTTCACAAGTTGAGCCGAAAAACGCTAAGGATGCATTACTTGATGAGCATTGGCTAATGGCCATGCAAGAAGAATTAAACCAATTTAAACGGAATGATGTTTGGGACTTAGTCCCTCATCCGGGAGATCATCAAGTAATAGGCACTAGATGGGTTTTTCGTAACAAACTTGATGAAAACGGCGTTATTACTAGAAACAAAGCTAGATTAGTTGCCCAAGGTTATAATCAAGAGGAAGGTATTGATTATGAAGAGACATACACTCCTGTAGCACGTCTCGAAGCTATTCGTCTCTTACTTGCTTATGCGTGTTCTAAAGACTTTAAACTATTCCAAATGGATGTTAAAAGTGCTTTTCTAAATGGCTATATAAATGAAGAAGTCTATGTTGCTCAGCCTCCCGGCTTTGAAAATTACATGTACCCAACTCATGTTTATAAGCTGAAACGTGCTCTATACGGTCTTAAACAAGCCCCTCGGGCTTGGTACGAACGTTTGAGCAAATTTCTTCTTAGTCAAGGGTACTTTAGGGGTAAAGTTGACACTACTCTCTTTATTAAAAGAAAAGATAAAGATGTTCTCTTAGTCCAAGTTTATGTAGATGATATTATATTTGGGTCGACTAATGCAAAACTTGTCAAAAAATTTCTAAGCTTATGCAGAGTGAATTTGAGATGAGTCTCATGGGTGAGCTAAATTTCTTCCTTGGCCTACAAATCAAGCAACTCAGTCATGGAACATTTGTGAATCAAACTAAATACTGTACGGAGCTGCTCAAAAGATTTGGAATGAGTGAAGCGAAGGAAATTGACACACCTATGGCAACAAATACTAATCTAGACAAAGATGAGAAAGGTAAAGAGGTTGACGTGAAATTGTACCGAGGTATGATAGGTTCACTATTGTATCTTACTGCCTCAAGACCAGACATTATGTTTAGTGTGTGTATGTGTGCAAGATATCAATCTTGTCCAAAAGAATCTCACTTAAAAGCTGTCAAAAGAATTCTGCGATACTTACGTGGAACTACTACATATGGCCTATGGTATCCAAAGGGAAATGAGTGCCATTTGGTAGGATTCTCCGATTCAGATTTTGCTGGCTGCAAATCCGATAGAAAAAGCACCAGTGGAACATGTCATCTATTCTCAAATTCATTGATAAGTTGGCATAGCAAGAAACAAGTATCGGTTGCATTATCTACTGCTGAGGCAGAATATGTAGCTGCTGGAAGCTGCTGTGCACAAATATTATGGCTCAAGCAACAACTTCTTGACTTTGGTATTAAGCTTGATCGCATACCTATCATGTGCGACAACACAAGTGCCATAAACTTGAGTAAAAATCCTGTCTTACACTCACGTACCAAGCATATTGAAATAAGACATCACTTCCTACGAGATCATGTAGAGAAAGGAGACGTTACATTTGAACATGTAGAAAGCAAGAAGCAACTAGCCGACATCTTCACCAAACCTCTAGCAACGGAGCAATACTTCAACATTCGTAGGGAATTAGGGATACTCGATATCTCTAATTTGGGCTAATTACGTTTGTTCTCTCTTAATATTATTCCTTTACTTTATATATATATTTTTCTGCTAACATTTCTCTTAGCGTAAAGGTAGTTCATCATAAAGCAGGCGTCATTCCACATTGACTAAAGGCTGCCACTAAAGTTGACACCTACATATTGAGAAAGCGGTAACGTAATTGTTGTTCACTTCCAAAAATATTATTGATACTATAATATGCTATCAATTAACATGCTTATAGTGACTTCATACATATATCTCTCTTGCTCATATATGTGTCTCATCTTTAATACACCTTTAAACATATTTGGCTCTCATGCTATCACTATCTACCTTTTATCTACTATACTATGAATGCTAGCGTTTTATCTATGTTTCTCTCGTTACTCTCCTCTTTTGTTTTTCTTGTATCTCTTTTGATGTTGTCAAAGGGGGAGATAGATGCTGAGTGTACGGGGGAGCTCAGCTGAGTAAATAGATGTTGAGTGTACGGGGGAGCTTTTACCACTTATTGCCAAAGCTTCTACTACCGGTTTGCCATCATCAAAAAGGGGGAGTATGTGAATACAAGATCACACTCACAAAGATGTTTTTGATTCATGGCAAACTCAACAAGCATACAAGCAACAAGGTACAAGCAGAAGAACTCAAAGAAAAGCAAGCTTTGGTCACTCATAACAGAGCAGGTCGACCTACTATGCATACAGGTCGACTCAACACAAGCAAAATAAGAGGAACTCAGAAAATCAGCAGTTAGGTCGACCTACTCCCAACACAGGTCGACCTAAAATGAAGAAATTTACATATCATTCTGCTAGGTCGACCTACACAACAACTAGGTCGACCTAATTTGAGAAAATATCCCTAAAACGTATCTGAGTGGATTCTGGTCGACCTACTTCTTTGACAGGTCGACCTAACTGGGAACAAATGACATCCAAAGAATATGCAGCTCTGTTAGGTCGACCCAACCCTAAATTAGGTCGACCTATCTGATCAAAACTGACATCCAAAGGATATGCAGCTCTGTTAGGTCGACCCAGCCCTAAATTAGGTCGACCTATCTGATCAAAACTGTCAAAATTTATGGTTTTCTCTGCATCAACTGAAAAGCTCTCATATATATTATCCAAGGTTCAATTATTGCATACAACACCAAAGACTGAAAGATACACAAAGGCTTCTCATCTTCGTTCTTCGTCATCTCCAACACAATTACACATAATCATTCTTGCGTTGAGGGTTAATGATCGAGTTCGATAACGTCCATGGAACGGAATTGAAGATTCCTAGTGGGTGAAGATTTGTGGGGTTTTTGGTGAATAAAATCCGAGGGTTTTGTCCTCCAAGATAGGTGTTTCTTGGGGGTTTTTATCAAGAGGCTTCATCGAGGATCCATCTGAGTGTGAAGATTGAAGAACAAGGGTTCAAGGCAATTCAAGACACTGCAGAAAAGGGATCAAGTGAAGCTCTTGGATCACCTTGATCTGACTCAAGATTAAGGGGGAAGAAGATTCAAAGGATCGACAAATTCGGTTTATTGTTTATCGCTTTGTTTTCTTCTTTGTATATACTACTTTCAACATTAATGGAAGATTTCCCAATTTCAATTTGGAATTGGGGGCAGACGTAGTCGTAGCGAGGACGATCGACGAACTGCCTGAACAAATATCGTGTTCTTGTCGCTTTTATCTTTTCATTTACGTTCTATTCATATTTGGTCATAATTGCTAAATTGATTAACGATTCAAGGGTTAAAATTGTGAATTAAGGTTCTGCATAAACATCACAATTCACCACATCTTGAATCATCATCAATTTGAACATTATCACCAAGTGTTTGTCTTTTTGCTTATTCCATTATTACTGCATTGCAAACCAAAGTTTGTCAATTTAGAAGTTAATTGATTTTCAGCTGTGAAACGTATTGATTCGATAACATATCACTTCATCGTTAATCTCAATTATCTTGTGGTTTTGTCACATATACGACCCTTGCAATAACGGTCCGGAATAGACGCAAGTCGATTCAGAACCGCTTTCGCTTTAGTTCGAAATAATTCCAAAAAACTCTGTGAGATCTATTCACCCCCCCTCTAGATCCTCAGGCCAGCGTCTAACAAAAATGCCTCCACACGCTGAATTCTAGCGAATTCTCTGAGAGGTGCCACCAGTATTTAATTTATCTTGATCTAAGGGTGCGTTTGATTTGCAAAATATAAAGTACTGGACAGAACAGTACAAGACAACTTTTTGTATTGTACTGTGTTTGATGGTTACTGGACTGGACAAGTGTTTTCTCGGTTTTGCTTGATATGTCTATGCACCAGACAAAATAATATAATTTCTAATATAATATTATTTATTGATATATAAATATAATATTTATGAATCAAAATATTAAATGATAAGGAGGAAAAAAGATGAAGAAATAGTTTTTGTACTCTATTTTGTTTAATATGTTTATGCAGCAGACAAAATAATATAATTTTTTATATAATATTTTTTATTAATATTTTTGAATCAAAATATTAAATAATGAGAAGAGAAGAAAAATAAGAAATTGAGATTTTTTCTCTACTTTATTTGATATGTCAATGAACCGAATAAAAACAGTATAATATTTATTATAACATTTTTTTGATATATAAAATATTAATATTATATTTATGAATTAAAATGTGAAATAATAAGAAAGAGAGTAAAAAAATAATTTTTTGATAATTCGTGCTTGGGACAAAAAGTTGTCCCATGGTTTAGTGGGGGACAATAAATTATCGTTTTGTCCAGTACCTTGCTATATTTTTTGTCGAGTGCCATGATTAGTTTCTGCATCAAACAGAGTACAAAAAAAGTTTTCCTGTCCAGTACCTCATTTTTTAGCAAATCAAACACACCCCCTAATAGTATAATGTCTAGAGGACATGTGAACTTCTCTATTTGTGAGCTTATCATCAGTAGGCAATTTACCAAAGACTAAATCATCCTCCAACACTATAAATTAAAATATGTGAATATATATTATACGGATATGAGATGAGTAATAAAGTATTCGTCCTTATATCCATATCTATTTGTTTTAGTAAATAATTATCTATATTCATGTCAATTTTACGAATTTTTATTTCAATTATAATGGATATTTTTGTAAAATACCCACGCAGAGTCTAAGAGTGTGTTTGTTTCAAGGTTTCAAATTATATTTGTTGGAATAGTATTCCCAGGATTATTATTCATAGGATTATTATTCCCACTTACGTGTTTGGTAGAAATTAAGGTTTCCTAGGAATAATTGTAAATTTGTTTAATTTAAAATTACAAAAAAAAATTAAAAATAAAAATAAATGTGATTAGTAGTGGGAAGTTATAAGTGGTTGAAATTATTCCCATGAGAATGTTATATTCTCATCCTTTAAGCCTTTGAAAATAAAAGAATCATGTGTAGATAAGATTCCTTGGAATAAAAAGTTCCTTGGAATAATTTTTTTAAACTTGAATCAAACATAGGAATCTTGAATTCCCATAGTCCTATTCCTACGAATATTTTTTCTAACCTTGAAACAAACACACTATATTTTTTTTGTGTAAGCAAGAATTTCATATATGGGAGAACTAAGGCTTCTCTAACCTCGTTACACAAGAGCGGAACGAGTCCGACAAAAAAACGATATTACAAACCAATTCCTATTACGACATAAAAGACAAAAGGTCTTTGCAAAAATCGTAAAAGTTGCAATTGGAATAAGCAATGTCGCCAAAGGAATACCACCTCCAAATCAATATCTTGATGTTCCAAACAATATTGTTAATATTCCAAATGTCATTCCTAAAACAATAGTCGTTTCTTGTCAACCAAACAATCCAAAAAGTGGCTAACCAAAACACCCACAATTTTCCAAATTTTATACCTTTTACCCGACCAATTAAATACCATTCCATAAAAGATGGCATGCATTCCTCCTCTTTCCGACTCGGATAATCCAGCCACGCACCAATTTCCCTCCAAACAACCTTGATAATATCACATTTAAAGAAAGTATGGTCTTTTTCCTCCAAATGCATATTACAAAAAACATAATTTAAGTTAGAAGTATGAAAGTTAATACCTCTATACACTAAAAGATCTTTAGTGGGAAGCCTATTCACAAAAAGTCTCCAAGCAAAAGCTTTAATCTTAAATGGAACCTCCATTTTCCAAACAATTTCCAAAGCCTCCTCATTCCTTTTAATGGGACCAAAAGGCGTACGCAAAGAAGCATACCGGTGATAACACGAAGCAACCGTAAAAGCCTTTTCCGAATCAAATAACCAACACACGGAATATTTTTCTTCCTTCAATCCCCTAAAATTCTCTAAAAGAGACCGTAAAACCGCCAATTTAGAAACCAAACCCGCTTGCTCAACCTCCACCTCCGAAATTCCCAAATCTCCCCATAACCATTCCTCCTCTCTCCATCCTCCCATAGCCGCAACAGACACTTTTTTTAAAGAAGAAATCTCAAAAAGCTCCAGAAAATCCTCCGTCAAAATTGAATTATTTAACAAACAAACTTCCCAAAATGGTGTAATAAAACCATTGCCCATTTTAAAACAACAATTCGAAATAAAAGGATCTTTAATCAACGGAGTAGAAAAACCAACCTTTAATAAATCCCGCCACCAAAGAGATGAAGAAGAAAGTTTGAAGGAATCTCCACCGGTAAAAACAAGCATACTCACATCACCATAATGAGCCTTCAAAACCTCATGCCACAATGATCCGCCTCTGTAAGCTATCCTCCATCTCCACTTGTTCAAAAGAGCGGAATTGAAATCTTTAATTTCTTTGATGGCTAATCTTCCTTTAGAATATGGAAAGGTCACATCTTTCCAACTAACCCAATGAATGTTCCTTTTTTCGACCACTCCCCCCCATAAAAAATTGGCTTGTAACTTGGTAAATTCTTTAACCACTTTAACCGGCATCTTATAAAAAGACATGGTAAAAATAGTTAATGAACTCAATATAGACTTCAAAAGAGTTATCCTACCGCCAAGATTAAGGAAACGGTGTTTCCACCCATTTAAGCGCTTTCTCATCTTTTCCAAAAGAGGGAGCCAAGTGGCTTCCTTCCTAGGATTGGAACCAATGGGAACACCAAGAAACATAAAGTTGTTATCTTCAATCTTGCAAGAGAGGTACAAAGAGGCGGCCTCAAAGAATTGAGGCGGAATATTAATCCCTATCAACTTGCTTTTGTGAAAATTAATGCCAAGACCCGAGACTAGCTCAAAAGCTCTCAACACAATTTTAAAGCCTTTATATGCTTCCAGGACCCTTGTCCTACCATTAATGTATCATCCGCAAATTGGAGAATGTCAACACTACAACTCCACTTTATCACTAAACTCTCATATTCTCCAATTTCAATTGATTTCCTTAACAACCTAGAAAGAGCCTCCGCCACTAGAACAAAAAGAAAAGGAGATAATGGATCTCCTTGTCTTAAACCTCTTTTAACAAAGAACTCGTTGGTAGGACTCCCGTTAACCACAACCGACATGTTACTTTTAAAAACCAATAATTCCATCCATTTTCTCCATTTATCTCCAAACCCCATCTTGATCAACATTCCACGCAAGAACTCCCAAGAAACTTTGTTGTAAGCCTTTTCAAAATCAACTTTAAAAAGGAAACAAGGCATACCTTCCTTCCTAGCAAAATCAACCACCTCATTAGCCACCAAAACACCATCAAGCAACTGTCTGCCCGGAACGAAAACACTTTTGCAATGGGAAACAATGGAGTTCAACACTTGTTTCAATCTTCCCGCCAAAATCTTAGCCATTATTTTGTACATACAACCCACCAAACAAATCGGTCTATAATCGTCCAAGCATAATAGGTTAGGAGACTTCGGAATCAAAGCCAAAAAAAAATGAGGTTACCGCCTTACATAATTTCCCACCCACAAAAAATGCTCAAAGTACCTCATAAAGTCTTCTCTTAAAAAAGACCAACATCTTCTAATGAAAAGAAAATCTATCCGGCCCCGGACTTTTAGCTCCTCCACAACACTTTAACGCCTCATTTATCTCTTCCTCTTGAAAAGGTCTTTCTAGCCATATTTTATCCTCTTCGTTAATTCTATAAAAAAGTATCCCATCTAACGTTGGTACCACTCCTTCCTCCTTTTCAAATTTCTTTGAAAAATGATGAACAACAAGATCTTTGATATCCTTAACCGTTTCTACCATACCTTCCGAAATGCTTATCGATCCAATGTGATTATATCTTCTCTTCTCCTTCATAACTTTGTGGAAAAAACCACTATTAGAGTCACCTTCGTTCATCCACTTCAAATTAGCTTTTTGAACTAACATATTTTCTTTAATCCTCAATTTCGTCCAAAAACGGCTTGTAGCTTCCTTTCTATTGAACAAAGTTTCCTGATGAATTTCCTCCTCTTCCACTTCCAACAAATCGTCACCATAATTAATGTCTCTAACTTCCTCTTGAATCTCCAAATTCATCCTACCGAAAACTTCTTTATTCCACCATTTAAGTCTCCCTTTGAGTAAATTAAGTTTTCGTTTCAAAACATAATCCCCTCTACCTTCTACCCTTATACTTTTCCATTCCTTTTCCACAAACGCATAAAAAGAATTGCACGAAAACCATTCGTTGTTGAATTTAAACGGTTTAGGACCCCAATTATTTTTATCCACTTCCAACCAAATGGGACAATGATCCGAAACATCTCTCTCCCCAACCGTTTGACCTACCACTCCCCAATCATTCACCACTTTTTCCGACACAAGAAACCTATCGATTCTACTCATCGATCTACCATCACCGCTATACCAAGTAAACTTTTTTACCTTTACAAGGCACATACACCAATCTTGTCTCCTCTATAAATTCCGCGAAGCCAATAATATCTTGGTTATTGGATGCAGCCCATCTTCCCTTCCTCTTACTCCTCACCTTAATAGCATTGAAATCTCCGCCAATAATCCACTCTCCATCATCAAAAGCCTCTTTCAACTCCAAAATCTTCCGCCAAAGAGTTCTTTTTTTTCGAGATCTCACAAGACGAATAAACATTTAACAAATAAAAGAAATTATTATTCTTGCAAAACTTAACACCAAGATACCCCTCTCATTTGAAACTAGTAATAACTTCCAAAACTTGCTCCTTCCATAATGTCAAAATGCCCCCCCGACCTTCCCGAAGAATTAGAAAAAGAATATCCGATACCGTTGCTACTCCAAAATCTCTTCGCCACAAAATCTTGTAAATTACATATTTTGGTTTCTTGAATCATGAAAACGTCCGCGTTGCTCTTTAAAATCAAAGAATTAATTCTCCTCCTTTTCAAAGCATTGCCTCCCCCTCTAATATTCATGGTACCGATAATCATGGAACACTAGATTTAGACCCCTTCAAACAACCCTTTCTCAATAAAGCTTGAATTTCCATTGCCTAAATCTTTTCAACGACCTTCGTATCCCCCCCTTATGCTTCATCCCCAAAGACTCCACCGCCTTCCACAACTCAGAACTTTCTTCACCATGTAAGTTATTCCATTGCCAACGGTTGTTTCTCCCAATCTCGCTACAGTCACTGTTGTTGCCGTGAGTAATACCTCTGTCGATAAAATAGTGTTCATGTTCAGACCTCAATGAAGAAATTCTACTTGTGCCGCCCTTAGATGACGGAACTCCATGGCCATTCAAGGATATCGCATGCCTTTGATAAGAAATCCTATTCCCTCCAACCAACATGCATCTCCCTTTAATTATGTTAGCCTTCCGTATAGCTGTGTTGTGAAGCGATCCAGCAAACTTCGTCAGATTCTTGAAAATAATCTTCTTGTTTCGGCGTTTCTTCCTTTCCTTTAGAACCGTGACAACTTTGTCGAAGGAACCGTGAATGCTTGCTTTGGATTTGACTCTGTCGCTGCCAGCATTACCTCTCCTCACTGCACTTTCCCCTTATCATCCAAACTACCAGCCGTGTGACCAAAATCCTCCCTCAGAACCATAGGTGTGCTAGCACTGTCCAAAACAAAGGAGCTGGAAATCTCATCCTGCCCGTCTAAATGCGCTGCCAAGGTAACTGTGTCTAAAATCCCGACCGATGACATATTAAAATTATGTTTCCTTGAAAAACAGACTGTACCGAGTCACATGGAACCGATGACACACCATAATTGTTATTATCTCTAGTGCAAAATTAAAAAGCTTAATTACACCCTTATTTTCCCTAATTCACGTATTTGGTTCCCCTATTTTAAATTTAAACAGTTTTAGTCATTCTATTTTAGATTTAAACAGTTTTAGTCCCCATTTCATAATTTTGCACTTAAAATTAATGATATTTTCACTTTTTAAAAGATAAATTACTTGTAAAACATGACAAATCAGCGTATATAAACCTATTATTAAACTATGCAGATTAAAATATAACTTAAAAAATAAAAAATTTCATCGATTTTCTTTGAAAAAACATGAAAGAGGGACTAAAATTGTTTAAATTTAAAATAGGAGGACTATAACTGTTTGAATTTAAAATAGGAGGACTAATTTCGTGAATCAGACAAAATAAGGGGACAAAAACTGTAATTTAGCCAAATTAAAAATTGAATACGGATCAGTTACAAAACATATCGTTATTTAGTTGAACTTATTCAATAGTAATAAAATAAACAATGATTTTTTAATATAAATTACAGCCACTGACTTTGCGTACTAAAAAAATAGACAATTTCTCAATGCACCCCATGGATCTCTTAGCCACCGCGCAAATTTCCAATTTTATCCCTACTTCCGTAGATGCACATCCAAAATCATTCTTATTTTGCAAAAAAATTGTCTCCTTTCTGTAGATGCATCTACAGAAGCGTTAAAAACATAGTGAA
Organism: Vicia villosa; assembly: GCF_029867415.1. Taxonomy (NCBI): domain Eukaryota; kingdom Viridiplantae; phylum Streptophyta; class Magnoliopsida; order Fabales; family Fabaceae; genus Vicia; species Vicia villosa. The sequence continues at coordinate 111,843 of NW_026705206.1, read as the reverse complement.
AGTTGAGTTTGAAAATAGAGTATTTCGTAGATGTACCTACGGAATATTTTGTTATCTTATGGATTTTCTCAATTAATTAGGAAATTAATTTGGGATTTTACCAATTAATTGGGAAAATCCAAAGTTTCAGTATGTTTTAACGCTTCCGTTGCATCTAGTTAATTAATTTGGAATTTTCCCTATTAATTGAGAAATTAATTTGGGATTTTTCCCATTAATTGGAAAAATCCAAGTTTCACTATGTTTTAATGCTTCCGTGTCATATTGCATCTAGTTAATTTATTTGGGATTTTTCTAATTAATTAAGAAATTAATTTGAGATTTTCCCAATTAATTTAAAAAATTCAATATTATAACTTTTAACCCATCTAGTTAATTAATTAAAAAAAATTCCAACTAATTAATTGAGAAAATTCCATGTTTTAACGCTTTTGTACGGAACAAAACAAAGTTAAACAAAAAAAATGAGTGATTCCGAAGATACATCTACAGAAGCACGAAAACATTTTTGTCAATTCAATGGTGCGTGAGAGACCCATGAAATCTAGTGAGAAATCTTGAAAAAAAATAAAAATAATCCGATTGATGTTTAGTCTATTGAAATTTGAAAGTGGGAGGAGGAGTTTAGGTCCAAAGAAAAATAAAATATAAACTAAATGGTCAAAATTTGGATTCTAGCTATTTTCATTTTATATTCTTTTAGCAAAATAAAACTACGTCTTTTTTCTTATTAAAAAAATGACGAGAGCGACATGTTTTCAACCGAGTCCTTATAAGGATAAATATAAGATTATTAGTATGTATACATATAATTTTTTTAAAATTATATATATATATATATATATATATATATATATATAAATATATATATATATATATATATATATATATATATATATATATATATATATATATATATATATACACGCTTATTAATGTTTTAAAAATTAGACTGGAAGTCAAATGGGTGAAGTTTCTGATTTAAAGTTTAATTCATTCAATCGGTTAAATCTATGGTCGAACCGTTTATTAAATAAACTAATAATATGAAACTAATTTTTGATAGATATGTCACACATAATCATATATTTACAACTTAAAAAAATAAATATTTTAAAAAATCAATTATAAACTTAATACAATAATATTGATATTACATATAATAACACAACATAGTTGTACAATTCATTTCAACCTTCATTTAAGAATAATTTAAACAAATTAAACAATTACAATAAAATAAATTAAACTAATTCAAACCAAAATTAAAATAATATAACATAATAATTAAAATAAAGTTCAAATAATATAGAATACCTAAATTAAAAGATAGAATACAAAAAATAAATTATACAATACACTTAATTAAACAATAACAAATAAATTTGAGTTGAACTATGACAAACATATGATGTAGTGTGGTTGAAAGAAAAATTATAATGGAATGATACTTAGAAATTTGTATGTTTGTAATAAAAACACATAATTCTTTTTTGTGATTGAAAAATGTGAGTTAAGTTTTGATATTTACAAATTAGATTTTTTTTTTTTAAAAATGGTCGATTTGATGCATTTTTTTGAATCGGACGATTTTATAAAACCGACTATGGTTCTATGGTTCGAAAGGATTTGGACGGTTCAATCCGGTTTTTTCGATTCAGTTTTGACACATTAGCAATTTTAAAAGGTTGACCTAACCAAATTCATCTCCGGTTCACAGTCTAACAGATTAAACCGACCAATTTGATCTAATTTTTAAAACATTGATGCATACATATAATTAAAAGGGATAGTCGCACAAATAAAATAATTAAATCTACATGCATAACAAACAAAATAATTAAATGTGCAGACACTTAGATTAACTATTCAATTAATTAAATATAAATTGATATAGTTAATTATTAATAGGTTAAATTTTTTTCCCTTACCTCTACTTTTGATCTATTTTGATTTTTTTTTCTTTTAAAATAATCAATTTAATTCTTTATTTTCTCAAATAAAGTTACACAAGTCATTTTTGTTAAATTTGAAACGACATCAAATATAGCACACATGGCATTTGAGTTGGAATTGCTTCTTTAACATTTTCTTCTTCACTGCGTCTTCTCTTATTCTTTACCCTTAAACAAACTTTAATTCAAAAAGTGGGAAAAAGATCTCTAAAACGAAACCTAAATCGAATATTTTGGTTCCATAATCATAAATTCTGGGTGTCTTTCATCATCGTCAACGAAAAGCAAAAGTATTCAAAGTAATGATTTGCAAGTTTATAGTAGCTCTAATCTTCGTTGAAAACTTTGTTGTCGTTGTAGAGACATTGTTCTTCGGAAGACAACGACAATCAACAATTACCAAAAGATTTTTTTTTGGAGTTATCCACATTTTAAGATAAGTTCTGAAGTGTAAAAATTCGAGGTTAAACCACTACTACAAATAATTAAAGTTTTCAACCATATTTAATATAGTTTATATTTTTTTTAAAAAATTGAAAAAGAGAAAATTATTATTTATAAAAAAAATAGTATTGATAACTATTTTACCAATATTATCAAATTGATTTAAATTTTTTCGTTTGAAATTTCGTGTCAATCTCTTATAACTAAATAACATCTCATTAATAATATAAATTAATATTAAATTAAAAATTTAATTAAAATATATTAACAGTGTAAAAGAATGTTACACTTGAATGTTGAAAGAAATTTAACTTCAATTTTAATTGTCTATAAATGAATGATAGTGATGAATTGCTATTGTAAAATTTATTACACCGATCGTGAATAATAATTAATCTCTTAAATTAAACTAAATCATAATAATTAATGTCTTAAATTAAACTAAATCACATTTGTTTCATCGACACTCAATTATACTTGACATATATGCTTAGATCATATGTTAAAAAAATAGTGACTAGAATGTATTTACATTTAATCGTATCGGATCAAATTGGATCGTCGATGACCTTTAACTGCTGGACTTCGAGTGAATAGGAGGTTGTACCTGTAAGGTACTCCGATGACAGAGTGAAAAAGAGAGCAAAGGAGAGCAAGTACATAGCTTAGGTGAGAGTGTGAGTTACATGACCCTCTAATGAAAGAGGATATTTATATCCCCTAGCGCGGAGGGAAATTGCCAGGATGCCACGTCGTAAGTGACTCACGTCCTGGTTCAACCGCCCGTAGAGTTCGCAGAGGAGGTTGACTGGATTTCCCGCTACTGGGTGACCACGTGCTCTTCGTGGAGCACGTGGGGCTGAAGCTCCAACGGTCACTGGAGAGCGCGTCCTCGATTGGGCTTGACCCTGAATCATGCTCGCTTGCTATTGGGCCTGCTCGTCTCAGACCAGAACAACATTTATACATAATAAAAAATGTTTAATTATTAATTAAAAATAATTATTTGTATGTAAACAAATATCAATTGGTGTTCTTTAATTTGTAAAATTTAATATAATAAAATAGATTTTAAAAATTAAATAACCAAATAGTTTTTAAAGTAGTTTTTTATTCTCTTTTTAAAAATAGTATTGAAACTATATAACAATTTTTTTCATTTTCACATCAACTCAACTATCTATCATTTACTAATCAATTGACCAAACTCTCTAAAATACCCTTTCATCCAAATAAATTTGCACTTGAATTTGGATATTTACGTAATTAACAAATTCACCCATCAAATACAACACTTAGCTCTATGCACATGACACCTGTTTAACTCTTATTGGACCAAAATAAATTTCTCCACATTACCCTTACACATTCCAATACATGAAACACATATCTAAGAGGCCAAACGTGTAACAGTCTCTCTCCCATACTCTTTCTCTCCCTTTATGAACTCTTTCTATTCCAGACATCTTCTCAACACAACAATTTTCATCCGACAACCAGGTAACTTGCTGTTATACTTTCATCTTCCACCACCAATTTTGTTAAAGTTGTAGTTTTATGCTTGAAACATCTTCTGATTTTAATATTTTTTCTGATGTAATCTTTCAACTTCCCGGCCTGCCTTATGTTAATGTTATTAAAGTTGTTGTTTTTTTGCTTGATACAACTTTGTAGACATTTTATGCTTTTCATGTTTTTCGGGCTGCACCCTTTCAACTTCCCGACCTGGGTTTTGTTAAATTTATTAAAGTTGTTGTTTTGTTGCTTCATACCACTTTGTAGAAATCTACTTTCACTACTTTCAAACACTCTGCTCAATAATTTAAATCTTTGGCTTTTCAACCAGATTCAAACACTTTGTATAAATTTTGATTTGTCAAAGTTGAGGCTTTTGATTAGTCTTTTCATTAGGCTTTTCAACAGAAGCAAGCTAAGGTTTTTGAATGTTTTAGTCAAACTCTGACAGCTTTATCGTTTTCATTAGTTTTGTCCTAACAACTGTTTTATGAAGGCTTTTGTTGATTATGTAGAATCAAATAGCGTATTCCTAAAATATTCTTCAGAAAAATCCTAACCTTTCTTCATTTTGCAGGTTTACTAATGGTCTTTTTTCTCTTTTTGTTATGTAGAATCAAATATTTGCAGGAATACTAATGGTCTTTTTCTTAAGTTGTTGAATTTGATCCATTGATGTCTGATAACCGCTCAAACAAAAAAATGGAAGAAAAGATGTGTGACTTTGACTGTAATTTGTTTCTTTTCTAAGAAAGATATGGTATTTAGCAAAGAGTCTGTCAAAAATAATGAAAGTTAGATAAAGAAGAAGAAAGAGTCTGTCAAAGAGGAGAGAGAGGAGTAATTGTATTTAGCAAAAAATTAAAATTCATTTGCATAGATATGAATGTAAAGAGAAAAGAAAAGGAAGAAATATAGCAAGAGTGATTGTGTCCTTCAAGACAAAAAAAAATAAAGAGAGTTATCAGTGGATGAAGAGAAGATGATGAGTGTGGCGGCTAGGAAGAACTTCCCTGTTAGAGCATCTCCAATGGTAGTATTTTTCTTTGAGTTCTCCAAGTGGACATCAATATATTAATTAAATATTGAAACAATTTGCCATGTCATAGTAGAGTTGCATTGCAATGCAACTAGTAAAAAATTGTGGTACCCAATCAAATTAATTTATGAGCTAAAGTTGTGGGACCCATTAGAATTACACCAATAAAATAAAAATTAAATAAATTATTTTGAGATGATATAGCTGGTGGGACCCATAAAAACTCAAAAATGGGTTACACCATTGAAGATGGTCTTAGGGTTTGAGTTTCTATTTAATGGAGTTGGGCCTATTCATTGAAAGAACAATAATGGGCTTACAATTTACACCAATGTTTATTTTCATTTTGTTGGTTCTATGGATAATAATGTCTTGTAACATATCAAAAGCATATATATTTTTAGTTCACGATTAACATTTTATAAAATATATAATTTAAAATATATATTAATATTATATGATTAACATAAAATGTAAAAAATATATTATATGTTAGTATATATAATTCAAAATATATTATATGTTAGTAATATTATATTTTTAGTTCACAATTAATATTTTATAATATATGATTAATAATGTAACATTTTGCATGAGGATCACTGCCTTAACATTAACATACAAAATATATTAATTCATCTAACATTTCTTCAACATGTTTCAAATTCAAATACGCATTCGCATTTGGGACTTATATGATATCTATTGCAAGTGTTTCAAATTCAAATACGAAGTGGCATTTGCGACTTATATGATGTCTGTTTCAAACACATTACTTGTCTCTACTATTGAGAAAATGTACTACTTAGTATTTTTATATGCATATGCATATGTTTATAGCAGTCATGCTTTTGATTTTTGGTTTTGAATTTTATTCTTCTTAGAATTAAAATAAAATGCCTTATTCTTCAGGTTGAGGAATGCTATCAAGTAATGGCCAATTGAAAAATCAAACAGGTAAATTATAAAATAAAGGTACTACATCATTATTACCTCCTTTTAAGATGTAACATTTATCAATAGCTTTGATCATTTAAACAATATTTAGCTGCTTTAGGTTATAGATAACATGCTATTATCGAGACAATTAAATAACATGCTTAATATTGGGAACTGGATTTATGGTTAACAACTCTTCTTTCCTGCTACAGATTAGAAATCTAAGTTGACACGACTATGGATGTTTGTAGTTTATCATTTCTATTGTCAAATCAACATTAAATGCAGTTTGTTTGGACAACCATTTATCCATGTTGGACAGTCCTTTATGAAGGAATATAATAAAGCTATTGCAATGGTACAGTGACTTTTACAATTTTCACTTTATCATATTGAATAATACTAAATAATTATTCAAACAATTAATTTTTTATTCCACAGGTCACTTTCAAATTATTGCATTTATTTAAAAATAAAATTTTTATTTTCAAATGTCTATTATTTTAACTTAAAACCTATTTTTTTATCATTATTTTAATTAGAACCTTATTTACATATTACTAATATCTTATTAGTAAAATAAATTTTTAAATGATTAATTTCCATTTTATAAATCCAATTTGGTCAAATTTCTTTATTTCATATTTTTAGAAATTAGTCAGAGACCCGTGCGACAACACGGGTCTCTAACTAATTTCTAAAACAATTTTTAAAAATTAGTTTATCAAACAATTTCTTTTGTTAATTCCCTTTTGTAAAACAATTATTTAAAATAAATTTGAAAAACAAATTTTAAGAACTAAAATCCAAAAGTGTTCCAAACAGACCCATTTTTCAGCAAATTACCGGGAATTTTCCCAAACACATGTATAAGTGGGATAAACGTGTTTCCAAACGACCATATGATAAAACTTAGGATTATTATAAAGAACAGATTAACAGTGTTAGGTCAATTTTCAATACAATAATCATTTCAATTGTTACACACTTACACTTATACAAGACTTTGGAGCCAACAGTGTCATACAATAACAATTTCAAATGTTTGATGCTCAACAGAAAACAAAACATGTCAAACTCTCATTAGTCATCATTATTCTAAATCAATCAAATCCTAATCAATCTATAAATCGAATATCATATAATCCATATTCACACCAACAGTCAATCATCTTTTTCCACTCAACCAAGAAAACCGACACAACATTTTCACACAAACCTGTCTTAACTTCATTGTTTCTTTTTCTGTCTCAAACATCTTCAATGGCTGAATCCACCAAACATGTTCCTAACTCAGACATCAAAACCCTCTTTTCCATCTTCAAAACCACAAAAACCATTGCTTTTGCTTATGCTTTCATGCTTGCTTTTCTTTCTCTCACTCTTTTCTTAGCCTTTTCTCCTTCTCCAAATCCTTCTTCTCCTTGGTTCACCAACTTTTTCACAACCAAAACTTCATCATCATCTTCTTCCATTTTCTCATTCTTTTACCACAACACAACAACCACTTCTTCATTGCCATCTTCCCCTTTTAGCAACACTTCTAGATCTACCAATAACACTTCTCATGTTTCTGATGAAGCTAAACCTCAGAAGATGATTAATCAAACTGCAAATAGGGAACAAGAGATTCATATGATGAAGTCTTTAAGAAAGTGTGATTTTTTTGATGGTAAATGGGTTAAGGATAATGACTCTTATCCTCTCTATCAACCTGGTTCTTGCAACTTGATTGATCAACAGTTTAATTGTATCAGCAATGGAAGACCTGATCAAGATTTTCAGAAATTCAAGTGGAAACCTAAAGGATGTAGTCTCCCAAGGTTAGAGACTTTTGCTCAAATTCTGCAATTAATTTGTTTTGTTCTATGAAGTACGACACCGACATTGACATGTTGAAACCGATAATAATGTGAAAGAATGAATAAATTTATCTGCTAATCACGTGTGTCAGACATCGGTTTCTGACACCGACATTAGACACCTTCACACGTAAACGCAGTTTTCGGAGGTGTAGGTGTTTTTGTGGACTTCATGTTTGAGATTAATTTCGATGATGTTCAAATTGCTTTGTGAATGTTTCTTAGGAATCCAATTTGTAGATATGCAACAAAATGCAAATGATTTTTACACTGTCATTAATATTTGTGCAAAATTGCTAATAGGTTGGATGGACACAAAATGTTGGATTTGTTGAGAGGCAAGAGACTTGTTTTTGTTGGTGATTCCATCAATAGAAACATGTGGGAGTCACTTATTTGCATTCTCAGAAACTCTGTGAAAGACAAAAGTAAAGTTTTTGAAGCAAATGGAAGAGTCCATTTTAAAGGAGAAACCTCTTATTCATTCATATTCAAAGTAAGTTTCAATTTTTTCCTTTTTTGTTTTGTGAAATTTCATATTCATGATGTATCAATGTTTAGTATTGATTCCTTTGTCTGGTAGTAGGATTACAACTTCTCAATCGAGCTTTTCGTATCGCCCTTCTTAGTTCAAGAGTGGGAATATCTCATCAAGAATGGAACGAAAAAGGAAACGCTTCGGCTCGATTTGGTTGGTAAATCATCTGATCAATATAAAGATGCAGATATAATCATCTTCAACACTGGCCATTGGTGGACTCATGATAAAACTTCTAAAGGGTAAATAAACATGATCGATTCGATCTTTTCTAAAGCTTATTTATTAATCACTTGGTTATTCTGATTTTGTATTCTAATATTGCAGTACGATTTAAGGGTAAACATATTGATATTTTTTTCAGTAAGGACTATTACCAAGAAGGTAGTCATGTGTATAATGAATTGAATGTTTTGGAGGCATTTCGAAAGGCAATAACAACTTGGAGCAGATGGGTTGATGCCAACATAAATGCAACCAAGTCTATGGTTTTCTTTAGAGGCTATTCGTCTTCGCATTTTAGGTAAGAAGATTCGAAAAAAGGTCTTTTGGTTCGTGATTTGAATCTCAATTTGATAACCATGATCATAGAGACAATGTATCAAGAATGCTAACACATACGCATCTTTTCTGATTCTGTCATATTGTAGTGGCGGGCAATGGAATTCAGGTGGACAATGCGACAGTGAAATCGCGCCAATCAAAAATGAAAATTACTTGAGACAATACCCTCCTAAGATGAGAGTTTTGGAAAAGGTACTAAAGAATATGAAGACTCGAGTCACGTACTTAAACGTCACGAAAATGACAGATTTTCGAAAAGATGGTCATCCTTCTATATACAGAAAGCAAAACCTATCATCGGACGAAAGAAAATCGCCGTTGATGTATCAAGATTGCAGCCATTGGTGTCTGCCTGGTGTTCCTGACACATGGAATGAGATTCTCTACGCCGAGCTTCTAATGAAACAGTATCCAGATCAGAATCAGAATCATAATCAAAATCGGCATTAACAGAAGAGAAGAAACAATATACAAACTACAAAAGTCTAAGGCCACATTTACCATATTTTTTGTCCCTTCCAAATTTCAGGATACGGAAATAAACAAACTATACAGAAATTTTTTTTTCCAAATTTTGTAAATGTCTAAAATAGTTAATGATATTCATAGAAGGAGTATTTTTAAGTTAATTTAACTATTAATCTTATCAAACACTAAAAATTTAATCTGCTAATTTATTTGCTATAAACCATCTATTATCAACAATAAATTTATCTACTATAAGTCAATGTTAATCTATTAAGAATTCGAAATGATATGGAACTTCTCTTCAGCATCACATGGAGTCTTTGACAAATGCAACTCTTGTATGCATTTGTCCTTTTCTTCTTTGAACAATCATTTGTCCTTTTCTTGAAAAAGTATCATTTCTTTTTTGTTTTTGTTTTATTTACTCTTTATGTCCGTGAATTATTTTTTGAGATTTTTAAATCAGATTATCAACTTAAACAGTTTGTAATTTGATTCTTAATTTTGTTAGTAATTTGTGATTAGATTTTCAAACTAAAGTTTATAAATTAGATCCCAATTATAGTTAAAATAAATTCAATTAGAGCATCTCCAATGGTGAACCCATTTTTGGGTTCCTTGTGGGACCTATTAAGCTACGTCAGCTTGAAACAACTCAACTAATTTTTCGCTCCAATGATGTAACTCTTAAGAATCCATATTGGGTCCCACAATTTTACTTTTCTTATTAATATTTTATTCATATTAAATTTTATAGCAATTAAAATAATAATTTTAATTATTTAAATTAAAATTGATATAAAATAAATAAAATTCAAATTAAACTTATAATTTAAAATGATAATTAATATTAATCTCAAATACATGACATATAATTAAAAATAATAAAAATAAATAACATCACATAATAAATTAAACTTAAATTTCATCATCTACATGTCCAAAACGTTCCCAAATATACTCGACTAAATCTCCTTGAAGTTGACGATGAACTTGTTTTTCTCGAATACTTGCTCTTCTTTGTAGTCTTGTTGCAAGATTCAGATGAGGACCGCTAAATGTTTCGGTTGTTGAGTTGTTGTCATCCACATTATCATAAGAGTAATCAAAATTACCTCCATATGTATGTCGTTCGTCTTCAACAATCATGTTGTGTAATATTATGCATGCATATATGGTATGCTTGAGGGTGTCCATGTGCCAGGCACGTGTTGGGCCACGTATAATTGCAAATCGAGATTGAAGCACTCCAAATGCCCGCTCCACATCTTTTCTAGCTGATTCTTGATGTTGAGCAAATAAATTTTTCTTTTCTCCCTGTGGCATTGAAATGGTCTTGACAAATGTAGCCCACTCGGGATATATACCATCTACTAAATAATACCCCATGTTATATGGTGTCCCATTGATTGTATATTGCACATTGAGAGCATGTCTTTCCAAAATATCGTTAAACACGTTGGATTGGTTTAGCACATTAATGTCATTGTTTGAACCTGCAATACCAAAAAAAGCATGCCAAATCCATAAGTCTTGTGATGCCACTGCTTCAAGCATGATTGTGGGCTTACCATGATCACCTCGACAAAACTGTCCTTTCCATGCAACAGGACAATTTTTCCATTCCCAATGCATACAATCAATGGAACCCAATATACCTGGAAAGCCACGTGACTCTCCCATTTGTAAAAGATGTTCAACATCAGTGTTGTTAGGCTTTCTCAAATACTCAGCCCCAAATACAACATTCACGCCCTGAACGAATCTTTGTAAGCACTCAATTGAAGTGCTTTCACCGATTCGAACATATCCGTCTACAATGTCAGCAGCAGATCCATACGCCAACATACGAATAACAGATGTACATTTCTACAATGGTGAAAGACCCATTTTACTAGTTGCATCAACCCTCATTTAGAAATATTCATCATGATTTCCAAGGGCATATACAATTCGAAGAAATACATGCCTATGCATTCTGAACCTTCTTCGGAATTGAACATCTGTGTATACTGGATTTTCTGAGAAGTAGTCATTGAACAATCGATTATGCCCTTCTTCACGACCTCGGTCTATCGTTGTTCTTCTCTTTGGCCTAGAGGAACTTCCAGATTGATGTTCATTTTGAACCTCTTGTTCTTCATCACTGTCGTCCATAAATTCTTCTTCAACCAACTCCCAAAATTCTTGATCGTAATTATCTGAATCGTCTGAATCCATTTTAGTAAATAATGAGAGAAGAATAAGATGAGAATGAGAAAACAATGACATAAGTGGTAGTGTATATAATGGTTTGAATAACGGCTAGTTTGAATAACGGCTAGTTTGAATAACGGCTAGTTTGAATAACGGCTAGTTTGAATAACGGCTAGTTTGAATGACATAATATTTATTATAAATTAAAGTGGTACTAATGACCATGTTACATAGGTGTTGATAAATTAAAGTGGTACTAATGACCATGTTACATAGGTGTTGATAAATTAAAGTGGTACTAATGACCATTTTACATAAGTGATACTAACTACATTCCATATTTTTTTTAATCTTATTACAATATTTTTCATGAATATCTCGTTGACTATCGCTCATAGTAGAAGTGTCTTTCATCATTAGTTGCACTACCTTTAATTCTATCTCGTCCTCCTTACTTTGCGCTAGTCTTTCCATTGACACTAATCTTTTATTCCTTGCATCTTGCGTTGCATTTGGAATTTCCTTTGCCTTACCCTTCCTTTTTGTTGCTTTTTGTCCCATTGGACGCTCCATTGGTGATGATGAGGTAAACTCATAACTTGAAGATGAACCTAAATGGATGAGGTAAACTTCCAATCGATTCTCCCATCCATTTAGGTTCATCTTTTAACAATCGCCATGCGTACTCAAGATTGAATGTTGTACCTTGATCCTGAGCAAAAAATGCATTTGCAGAGGCCATGATATCGTTCTCCGATGTCCCACTTTTCTTTCCATTAACAGCTTGTTTGTAACACCCAACAAATTTTTGAACCAAGCTATTTATTCGATGCCATCGACACTTTAATTATCCCTTTAACTTTTCCCGCGATTGCCCACGACACTCGTTATAATTGACAGCGACTCTTACCCAAAAACTCTCAGCCTTTTGATCAACTCCCACAATTGGATCCTTTGAAACATTGAGCCATGGTTGGATAAGTAGTATATCCTCATCCCTTGTAAAGTGCTCTCGAGATTTTTTTTTAACAACAACCCTTTCTTCTTTTTCAATGCCAACTTGAGTAGAAAATGGTGGAACTTGAGTAGAAAATGGTGGAACTTGAGTAGGAAATGGTGAAACTTGAGTAATAAATGATGGAACGTGAGTAGAAAATGGTGGAACTTGAGTAGAAAATGGTGACATCGGTGGAATTTGAGAATTTTGAGGATTAGGATTTTGATAATTTTGCATGAAATTGAACATAGCTTGTTGATAATGAAAATGATTAGGATCCATTTGACCTAAACAATTGTAATTTGAAGTAAAAAAAATGAAATTTTGAGTTAAAATGATGAAATTGTGAGAGAGAAATTTGAAATTGAAGAGAAAATAAAAGTGTTGGTAAAATTTGTGTTAGTAATTTTTTTCAAAAAACTAAATTTATAAAAAAAAAATAACTTAAAAAAAAAATAGCCGTTGTTGAACGGCTCTTTTTAATATTATGACATTATAATATTAAAAGAACCGTTGCATTATTATAGCATGATGACCACGCTGGCAATGGTTTTGAATGGCTACAGTGGAAAAGCAAATGTCCACGCTGGCAAACCAAAGCGAAAATCCACCGCTGGAGGTGGTCTTAGTCACTTAAATTAGGGACTCAAATTAATTGTTTGATTTGCTGAAAAATGAGAGACTTGATATGACAATTTTTGATGGATAAATTAATCAGAGGACTGGACAAAACATGTCTCAAGAGACTGGACAAAAATATGGATTTTTGTCTTTTAACAAATCATGAAACAACTTTTTGTCTCAAACACAAATTATCAAAAAAACTATTAAAATATCATATTTTATAAATCAATAATAAATATCATATAAAAAATTATATTATTGTATTAAATATATAAACTTATCAAATAAAATAGATTAAAAAAAGTTGTCCAGTACATAAATTATCAAACACAATATAATGCGAACTTTTTTTTTGTACTGTTTTGTGCTGTCATATGTTTTTCTGTTACAAATCAAACGCACCCTAAGGTAGGAGTGGCAAACGGGCATGTCCGCCCCATTTAGGCCCGCCCCACAAAAGCCCGAAAAAAACGGAGCGGACATAGTTAAGGGTGCGGGCCTAAAATCATATCCTGTACCGCAAAAAAGTGAGGGTGTAGCGGGTTAAGCCCGCAGGCACTACACCTTTTAAGCCTAAAAATGTCAAAATTTATGTAAATTTACGTGTCCGCAAAAGCCCACATAAAAAATGGAACGGAGCGATCACATTAAAGGGTGAGGGTCTAAAACCTTAGTCTGCCCCGCACTAAAGTGCGGGCAAAACGGGTATACCCAACAGATCGGTCGGACCTGTTTTGCCACCTCTACCCATAAGTCTAATTCAAATAATCAAAAGTTAAGAAATAATCTAATTATAAATAATTTAAGAGTTCAAAAACTCGTTTATTAAGGAAACTAATTAAATATTTTTCACAAATTAAAAAATTGAAAAGTTCAATTATAAATAATTTTGAAAATTCTTTGGTATTCATGAATATAAATTGGATATCAGTATCTTTAGTTTAAATTATCTTAAAATCTGAATTTTTTTTTTGACCAAAGCAAAACTAACTTCTTTCATTCAATAAAATGGATTCAATACAAGGAGGTATACAATTAACGTAACTATGTTGAGACCAGGAATTGACCGCCTTTGTTAAACAATGAGCAACCATATTCGCTTGACGCTTAACAAACTCTACCTCAAAGTTTGGGAAATTAAGTAATAAAAGTTGAATAGATCGAATAATAAAATTAAACTATGAGCCACCGATAATATTGGAATGGATAGCCTGCACCACTTTTTGCGAATCGCTCTCGAAAACGACATGATCAAGATGATGTGTTTAGGTTCCATGGATAGCTTCTTTCAGCGCCAACGCCTCTGCTTCATCAACAGATAAGTAACCAACATCCCAAGCAACTCCGGCCTGGATAAAATTCCCCAAATTATCTCGGACACACCAACCTCTATTTGTGGTTCGATGACTACTATTGTACCCCGCATCTACATTACACTTAAGCCAACCCAAAGGGCGGGGGCAGCCTCGCTATCAGGACTATTTTGTGCCATATACCAATCCTGCCACCTGTGGAAAGCTAACCAACCAAGTCTAGACGCCTCCTCCTTCTCATTATTCCAAATAAAATTATTTCTATTATGCCATAAGGTTTCAATCATAACCGCAATACGACCTGCCACCTTCCTATCCACCTCGCTACACACATTCAAAAGAATCGATTTAATGTTATTAGAACTAGTGATAAAGGGTGCAACAGTATCGAACAAACCTGCTGTCCTCCAACAAGAATTAGTTTCAAGACACCCAATGAAGACGTGCCATTCATCCTCTTCAGCAACATCACAAAACCGGCAAGTAGATGGGCAAGGAACATGGTGTTGAATAAGACGAACTTGGGAAGGCAAACATCCTGAACAAATTTTCCAAATAAGATGTTTCACACGGGGTGGTGCAAGAATAGACCACAAACCTTGCCAATTATCCTTATGACGCTCCGGATGATAGTACTTCTTTCTACTCTTCCACACTCGGCAACCTGAACGAACACTATACTGGCCATCCTGCTCTTCTTTCCAAACCAATCTATCTTCAATAACATCCTCCAATAGCGGAACCATAAGGATTTCCTCCGCCCCTACATAATCAAACAAATCACGAATCACTCTCATATTCCACTATTTAATGGTAGGAAGCAGCAAGTCTTTAACAACCAAATTATAAATACCTTACTGTTGCGGCCCCTGCATACAACCTTCTGATCTTCCTCGAATCCAAGGTTCATTCATCACTTTTATATGACTACCATCACCTATACTCCACCTGCAACCAATAGTTAGAACCTCCCTTGCTTTCCAAATACTTCTCCAAACAAAGCTAGGATTATAACCAAGATTAGCATCAAAGAAGGTAGTTTTAGGGAAGTACCTTGCTTTAGAGAACCTTGACACTAACGCTT
Source organism: Vicia villosa (assembly GCF_029867415.1). Classification (NCBI taxonomy): domain Eukaryota; kingdom Viridiplantae; phylum Streptophyta; class Magnoliopsida; order Fabales; family Fabaceae; genus Vicia; species Vicia villosa. The sequence continues at coordinate 96,305 of NW_026705206.1, read as the reverse complement.
GCGAATTATTCATGATAAACCAACCCTGTTTAGCAACCATAGCCATGTTAAAGGCTCTAAAATCTCTGAAACCGAGACCTCCCTCCCTCTTTGAGCAAGCTAACTTATCCCATGCCATCCATCGAATACCATTCCGATTAGAACCCCCACACCACCAGAACGCATTCAACCTCTTCTCAATATCACTAATCACCGCTTCAGGAAGAATGTAGATGCTCATCACATACGACAGTATAGCTTGGAGAACCGATTTGATCATGACTTCTTTCCCCGCTTTAGACAAGGATCGTCCTTTCCAAGAATTAATTCTTTCCCAAATTCAATATTTTATGAACGCAAAAGTAGCCTTTTTACTCCTTCCAATCATATAGGGTAAACCCAAATACTTCCCCATACCTAACACATGTCGAACTCCCATAACCTTGGATAGATCCTCCTGTGCTGGCAGACTGAGATTGCGGCTAAAGAAGACCTCCGATTTATTCAAATTGATCTCCTGACCAGTTGCTTTAGCATAAGTTTTAAGAACCTCCGTAAGTTGTGTTATCTCCGCTACATTGGCCCTGCAAAACAAAAAACAGTCGTCAGCAAAAAGCAGATGCGACACACTAGGTGCCCCTCTGCATATTTGGCTTCCATGGATATCCCCCTTAGCAACGGTCCCCTTAATGAGGGTCGAAAGTCCTTCAAAAATAAGAATAAAAAGGTAAGGCGACAGTGGGTCTCCTTGCCTGAGTCCTCTTCCTGGCATAATAGGTCCTACTATGTCCGAGTTGACCAGTACAAAATAGTGAACCGAAGTAACACACATCATGATCCAATGTGTCCATATCTCATCAAAACCCATCTTCAACATCACACCTCTAAGAAAACCCCAGTCCACCATGTCATACGCTTTACTTATATCTATCTTAAGGGACATATGAGCTCTCCTTCCTTTCGTCTTTCTCTTAAGGGTGTAGATAATTTCGGTTGCAATCATGGCATTATGCAATATAGAATGGCCCTCCATAAAAGTTGATTGCTCCTCCGATACACACTTTTCCAAGAGAGGCTTCATTCTATTTGCCAACGCTTTAGAAACCACTTTGTAAATAACGTTACAGAGTGATATGGGACGATAATCTTGCATTCTAATTGGTTGTCCACACTTCGGGATCAAACATATATTCGTGTCATTGATAGAATCAGGAAAGTAGCCTCTTTCTAGCCACTCCGATGCTGCCTAAAAATATCATCTCCACATACCTCCCAAAAGTGCTGGTAAAAACCCGGATTGAAACCGTCAGGCCCCGGTGATTTATCAGGATGCATGTCCATTAAAGCTGCATACAGTTCAGCTTTGGAAATGGGAGAAATCTGTCTGCTGTTATCTTCCACCGAAACCCTCTACGAAATCCCTTGCAATACAGGATCATACTCACTACTGGTGCTACACGTGAATATATCCTCAAAATATTTCTTGGCAACATCACCTAGCCCCTGCTGATCCTTTACAACGCTGCCTCCATCATTGGTTAAGCTTATAATTTTCCTAGCGTTCTTTCGAGCAGTCGCCGAAAGATGAAAGAATCTCGTATTCATATCACCATCTTTTAACCAATGCATCTTAGCTCTCTGTCTCCAATACAGATCTTCACTTAACAATGCTTTATTATACTCATGGAACGCTGCCAGGTACCGATCCGTGGAGTAAGTGTCTTGGCCTCCTCTGTACATATCCATAGTAATTAGATGCCTTTCTAAATCACCCTTTTTGTTATGCCTTATATTTGTACTCCACTTCTCAAGATTCTCTGCACACGAAAATATTTTCCTTTCCACTTCAGCTTGCTCATCGAAATTCCAGCCACTACACACCACGTCTTTGATTAAAAAAAATGATGTGACATTGAATTATTATGTTTGATTAGTTGAGAATAGTGGTACCTAATTAAATTCAAAAATACCGGAACCTTTACAAATAATTTTAGTTAATTTTAGTTCATGAATCATTTTATAGTTTCATAAAGTCTATGTACTGGCTATGGACGGTATTTGCTTTTGATGCAATGTACCAACAAAATAATAAAATCTTGATTTTTTTAATTTTAAATTTGGCTATTCAAGTGACATGGATAGTCATATTAATTTATTAATCTTTAAAATCTATTATATATTATAAATATATAAAATGTAAAGTATTTAGAAAAAACTCGTTTACCCTTCTGATTTTACTTTGTAACTTTTTCTAATCTATAATATAAGAAAACTCTATCTTTTTGAAGAGTTCCTCTCATGCTGCCAAGTGACTTATTCTGAGAGTAGGAAATGTTGCTTATGGATGCGCCACGTGTACTGTTCATTTATGAAGTTATGTTCTTCCATCTTCCACTATGAATGTGTAACATAATTAGCATTTGTGTGGTTCTGTCCATGCATCTTCCATTCTGCATAATTATGTGTTACATAATTAACATAATGAGGACTTTATCTTCTTCTGTCCATTCACCTTCTGCATCAGTTATGTAATGAAGAGTTTGTAACTGCTACATTATACATAATGATTGTGTTATTTATAGCATTTGTGGCTTCCACTTTTCTGTAGTATCAGACCATTTTTACTTTGCTGCTTGTGCTAACTGGCCGTAAGATATGGCGAGACCATTGGCGAAAATCTATGACATCAACGATAGCAAAGAACTTTGGAAAGTTTCTGTTCGAGTGCACCACAAATGGAATGTTGTTTCGAACAAGAGGGAGCATTTTGAGATGATTTGATGAGTTTTTTTTCTTATATTCTATTATTTTGGTCTTATGTTATTTAGATACGAGGGTGAAATGAGATCAAGCAACATCAGAACAAACCAACGGACATATTGGTTTGATTTTTTACATTTATGTACTTTGATAGGGTTTTCATCAAAACTCATCTGAACAAGGGAAAAACTGCCATCCGTGTTTTCAAATCATTAGTTTTATTTGATTTCTGCCATTTTTGTAAGTACAATTGTAGAGTACGAGTACGTAAGAAGTAGAAGTTAATACAAATGTAAGTACAATTTTTGTAATCAGAGTGCAACTAATTTTTGTAATGAGAGTGCAATTAATTTTTGTAATAGGTTGAAAAGAGAATAGATAAATTATACAGTGATAAATGTGATGATTGTATGTGTTTCAGGTGGTTTGTTTGTTACTGTTTTGGTTTTAATGAGCTTTCATTTTCATTTTTTTATGTTGTTTTGATCTTATTGTTGAACGGTTCCGTTGGTTTTCTATCTTAGAAATGATTCCACTTTTATAAATCTGGTCTTTTCAACTTTACTTTTGAACAGTTCTTCCAGTTATTCTGGAATTATAAGTCTCATCTTTCCAACTTTACTGTTGAACGGTTCTTCTGAAATTATAAATCCGTCTTTTCAACTTTACTGTTGAACGGTACTTCCCGTTCTTCTTGAATTGCGGTGATTATGGGTCTCAGTTTTTGTTGATATATTTTTTTAATAGAATTTAAAGAAGAAGAAAAAAACTAAGAGTAAAAGAATAAATAAAATTTAATCCATTATATCTAATGAATTTTGATTTGTTTTTTTGATTTGTTTTATTTTCTATATATGTTAAAGATCAAAAAGAGAGCATAATCACGATTTGATCATTAAGAAACTATATATTTAATTAATTTCAAAATATTTATTTATAAAATTTTTAACCTAAATAAATTATATTGGAATTTAAATAAATAAAATAAAAAATATTCTCTACAAAATCCAAATCAAAAATAAGAAAAGTGAAAATAAGAAAAATAAACGGAAAAAGAGGTATTGCTTTTATGTTATTATTCAAGTCATTTAAATTATAAAGAAGATAGACATAAAATATAATTTTTTGTTTCTGTTCAGTTGAGAATTCTATTTGTAAAATAATTATTATTGCTACATTAAAGTCTAAAATGGATAAATATTTATAAATTAAGTAAATATATATTACAATAACTTAAGGAAAAAATATAATAAAAAAATATAATAATGATTAAAATAAGAGAAAAATAGAATGTAATGTTTATTATTGATCTAAATATGAAAAAAATGTTACTATTGAAATCTAAGTCATTGAATTATGATTTAATAAATATGTACTACTTATCTAAATACGATAAAAATATTAAAATTGTCATGGTGAGGATATCCGATAGAGCAAAGATACAATGAAATCTTGTACGGACCAATGAAGGGGAGACACAACATATTTTTACGAGTGGATGGAGATAAGATTGCAAATAACTTGCTATGATGTGTTATATTTTGATGAACAACTAATTATAAAATTTTAATTTTTATGTGTATTATTTAATAGTTATAAGATTTATTTTTATACTAAAAAATAATTTATTTTTAATATAATTATCCATATAGGTCTATTAATTTGTCTATATTTAGCATTTTGTTAATGTAATAGTGTTATTAGACAACAAAATCGACGAAACAATAATATAATATGCATTTGATTTGTTTCCTTTTTTATTTTTTTTTATTTTTACATGCTAATAAATTTTTTATTTTTTAATATTTTCTAATATTTACGATATATTTCATTTTTCTATTTTAAAAATATTAAATGTTACATTCAATTAAAAATAAATTATAAAACATTATATAAAAAATGATTTTATATAACAAACTAAATATAGACAATGTTATTTTTATAAACGGGGAACAAATGTTTTTATAAAAATAGTGATCCAGATATTATTTATATACAAAAAAAAACTTATAGGCACGTGTTTTGTTATTCAGCTAACATTTCAACTTCTATATAATGCTTATTTATATATACTCTAATTTTTTTTTTAAAATAACCATATTAGTTATAAAATAAAAAATTAACATATTAGTTATAAAAAAATTAGTTACAATTATTTAAATTAATTATCATAAATATTACTCTAATTTTTATTTTATATTTCTTAATATGTATTTATATTATATTATTTAAACTATATAAATATGATATATTAAGAATCATCAATACTTATTTATTTGATTCTCCCCGCCCTTTTTTAGACATAACACCTACTTTTTACCCCCACTTAATTTTTTGGCAATGAAAATCAAGTATAAAAGTCATCAAGTTATACTTCATAATTTTTAATAAATATTTCATTTTGAGGAAAGGAAAAGTCAATCATATTAATTTTAATCAATTGTTGTTTTACATAATTAATTCTAATCAATCATATTAAATAATTGACATAATTTTTTAAGGAAACATTTATCAATTAATAACATTAAATTATAGAATTAAATATATTTTTAATCTTCTAAATATACAAATTGAATTAATATTATCTTCAATTTTCAAAAATATTAAATTACTCAATTAATTTTAAACAATTATAGTAAATATTTATTTTTAGTAAATAGTTATTTCTCTACAATACTATTCAACTCATACACAACTTACCTTATGTTTTTTTATTAGTGTTGTTTAGTGACGAGTATAAAGTATAGTATTGTTTTGTTTCGTTTAGTTTTTGATATGATTATAAAGTATAGTATTGTGATCTATAATAAATACATAAATAATGTATGAATTAAATAATATCAAAATTATATGATAATATGAAATATTTTTAATTATTTTATTATCATTAATCATTGAATATTAAGGACAACATAACGTTACTTATAAAAATAATGAGAATAATAACGGAAACATGAAGTTACTGATCAAAATATTGAATAATAACGAAAACATGAATTTACTAATAACGAGAACATGAAGTTACTGATAAAAATATTGAATATTAACAGGAATATGAAGTTAGTGATCAAAATATAAATATTAGCAGAAACATGAAGTTATCGATAAAAATATTGTATATTAAAGGAAACATGAAGTTATTGATCAAACTATTGAACATTAACAGGAACATGGAGTTATCAATTAAAATATTAAATATTAATGGGAAGCAATGTTAATACGTTGAAAGTAAATGTGACTAAGTTTATATTGCATTGGACAATCGATATTGTATATTCTTTATTGATCTTTCCAATTTTTATTGCATATTAATAAAATAACACTTCATTATTCTATTCTTTATCAATTTCATTTTTAATTTTATTATGTATCTTTGCTGAACAAATTGTATCATAATAATAATTACAACAATTTCTTTTAAAAAAATATAATATTGAACAAAATAAGCAAGAACATAATAAATATTGACGGGAACACGGAGTTATTGACAAAATATTGAATATTAACAAGAACACGAAGTTAGTGATAATTGTTTTAAATATAAACGGAATATGAAGTTACTGATAAATTTTTTCAATATTAACGGCAACAAATTTGGAATATTAACGGGAACACGAAGTTATTGATCAAAATAATGAATATTAACGGGAACACGGAGTTACTGATCAAAATAAAGAATATTAACGGGAACATGAAGTTACTGATAAAAATATTGAATATTAACGGAAACAAGTTTGGAACATTAACGGGAATGAACATGAAGTTACTGAATAAAATATTCAATATTAACGAGAACATGAATTACTGATAAACATATTAAATATTTACGGGAACATGAAGTTAATGATCGAAATATTGAATATTAACGGGAAAATAATTTTTATTCATGAAAATATCCCAAACTTTGCCCCAACCTATTAAAAAGAAATTTCTATATTTTACACATCTGGTTTTATGACATTTACCTCTAGAATAATATATATATTGAACAAAATAACACGGCCACAACGGGTACCCGTGCGGACGCACGGGTATCACGCTAGTTTTATAGATAAGATAGACTATTGAAAGCTTTCCTTAAAGCTCATTAATTTGAAATTAAATATTGTTGACATGTCATTCCAATAAATTCTTCAATTTTTTTCCTATTATTTCCTAACATTTACAATACTATTATTATTTCTAGACGTAATCTATATGATAATTATTCATAATTTTTAATAAAATTTATAAATAATTTAATAAGATTATTATTATTATTATTACTATTATTAATTAATTAATATAATAAAGTAATTACTACCAAAAGTATTTACTTACCCTAATTAATTTTATTTAACACCCCAAATATATACTCCTAAATGTCATTTCGTATTAAAGATTTACTTAATTAAAAAATAAATCTACTATAATAATTATTAATGACAGGCTAATTCATAGTGTAAATAAATTCAAAATTTTTCATTGTTACCAATGCAAGAACATGGTTTACCCAATACGCAAAAATAATCCTAAAGCAGCGTGTAGCAGCATTTTCAGTTGATATTCCAACGTATTGATTTTTTACTTTTGCACGCATATTGTCTTGGAAATACACCAAAAACGCCTTGGAAATACACCAAAAACCTTTTGGATTCAAACTTCAGACTTTAGTTGCCCCTCTATTTATTTCTATTCTCATTCACAGTTAGGGGTGGAAATAGGCTAGGCTAGGCTTTAGAAGGTCTGAGTCTGGCCTACAATAAACTTAAGAGGCTAGAACCTGGCCTATGGTGTAATGCCCTGTATTTAATTAATTATTTAATTAAATATTTTCGAATTAATTGTCGAAGTTGTGAATTGTTGGAAAATGTTGATTTAAGTTGTCATGTTGTTAGTTGATTTAATTGGTTGATTAATATTGACCATTATTTATGAGAATAGTTGAAAGAATTATTATGGGCTTATTTAATGGTTGGTGGTAGAAAAGGTGAGGTGTGAAAATTAAGCCCATATGGTATTATCAGTAAAAGAGGAATAAGGGTTTTGGAGAAGAGAAGAGAGAAAGGGTTTCCAGAGTTTGACCGTGGAAAGTTGCAGAGGAGGAAAAGCGAGAAGAGGCAAAGGTTGGAAGCTAAGGCAATAGCTAGGTTCAACCGGTAGAATAGAGCGGTCTCCAATCCAAGGTAAGAGTGGAGTTCTAATTCTATAATAGGGTATATGATGGATAGTATGTGGGATTGGGTTTTTAAAATTGCTTCTGGTTGTGTTTGATTGTGGTGGTTGATCTTGAAAATTAATTATTGTCGATGAATTAGTTGTTGAATATTGTATCTGTTGAGGTGGTGAATAATCTGAAACTGGTGAAATTGTTGTGTGTTTGATTATGTTTCCAATTTGTACTGAACCTCTGAGTTCCCATTTGTTTACCATTGTGTTGTGAAATTGTTGTGTTTCTAAAAATTGTTGGACTATCATGAATTTAATAGATTGTAGTTGCTCTGTTGCTTGTTGCTGGGAGTTAGCTTGAGGAGTAATTTTGAAGGAAAAAGGTGACTCGAAGAAGTACTGAGAAGAAAAAGAAAGAAAACAAAAGAACTGTGAAGGAGCGACTGCCCCTGTGTGTGTGTGAAGGAAGGTGGCGACTGAAGGATAGAAAAACACTTAGAAAGGGGGGGGGGGTTTGAATAAGTGTGACTTTAAAAACTCTTAAGATAAAAACAATGAACACAATATTTTTATCCTGTTTCGTTGTTAACGAAACTACTACAGTCCACCCCCTTAGAGTGATTTACCTCAACTGAGGATTTAATCCACTAATCAATCTTGATTACAATGGTTATCCACTTAGAAACACTCTAAGTCTTCTAGAGTATACTGATCACAACTTGATCACTCTAGGAAATCACCACTTAGAAACTTCTAAGTCTTCTAAAGTCTACTGATCTCACTGATCACTCTAGGAACCTTTTACAATCAATGTAAAATTAATGTTTACAAGAGTATGAATTTGTTTCTTAGAAAGCTATAATCACAACTATGATATTTCTCTTAAGTTCTAAGCTTAACACTCACTAAATATTACAATAGTTTGTGAGGTTGAAGATGAAGTTCGTGAGATTTGAATTCTGCAGCGTTTCAGTATTTTTGCAAGAGTTGTTCGTATCTGCTTCTGATCAGAACTTCATATTTATAGGCGTTTGAGAAGATGACCGTTGAATTGCATTTAATGCATTGCGTGAATAGTATAACTTTGCATTTAATGTTTTCACTATTTTGTCAACTACCTCAAGCCATGCTTTTCCTGCTTTTACTGACTTTGCCTTTTGTAGCTTCTAACGTTCCTTTTGTCAGTCAGAGATTAGACTTAATATCCTGTCATCTAGTACCAACTTCTGATCTCAGATTTGTGAATACAATGTTTGAATAATCATAGTCATTCAGCTTGGTGCAGAGCATCTTCTTGTCTTCTGACTTTGAAGAGCTTAAGCGTGATACCATAAGAACTTCAGTGCTTCTGCTTCTGATCTCATGTTCTTCTGATGCTTCATAGACCATGTTCTTGCGAGAGCATGTTCTGATGTTGCAATCCTGAACCTTCTGAGTCAGTGCTTCTTAGCGCTGAATTGTGCATACTCTTTATATATTTCCTGAAATGGAAAATGCAAAGGATTAGAGTACCACATTGTCTTATACAAAATTCATATACATTGTTATCATCAAAACAAGAATATTGATCAGAACAAATCTTGTTCTAACAATATCCCCCTTTTTGATGATGACAAAAACATATATAATTGTTATGAATTTGCTATCAGAATATCAGATGACAAAAGACAATTACACAGATATAGCATAAAGCATATAATCAGAGTGTGTGAATATGTCTCCCCCTGAGATTAACATTCTCCCCCTGAAATAAATACTAGAAGAATTTATAAAAAAACTTCCCTGAGTATTTTTCGTTTCAGCAGAGACTTTCACTTCGCCTAGAACTTCAGAATATTCAGAGCATCTACTTCTTGCTTCCATAGTACAACTTCAGAGCTTTGAATTTCTTCTTTGTTGTCATAGCATGCTTGATTGAATCAGAACATTCTTGAATGTATCAGAGCATCATCAGAGCATCTTTACATCCTGAAATGTTTCAGAACATACTAGACAAAAATATCAGATCATGAATGTATCAGAGCATTCTTAATAAATAGCATGTATCAGAGCATTTAAGAGAAGAAAATGTATCAGAGCATATTCTGCCACGAGAATATCAGAACATTCTTCTTGCTTCTGATCTTGAAGCTTCACAGCACTAAGCTTGCTTCAATTTTCCAAGAACATGCTTCTTTATAGAATTGCTTTTCATCATGTATTTGCTTCTCATGTTGAGCCTTTTCAGAATATCTTCAATCCTGCAAAAAATCTCAAAGACATAGAACTAGCAAATAATGTTAGGAATGTTCAGACTTAATCCCAGCAAGTGATATAATAAATCAAATCAATTATCATGTTTCTCCCCCTTTTTGTCATAACATCAAAAAGCATTAAAAGATTCAGATGGTAAAAGACACATAAAGTGAAGAAGATAATGATTTCATTAATGAACAAAATATCAGAAGTACAAGAGGGATAAAAGCAGATGCAAGAAACAGATGCATAAAACAAGAAAACATCTAAGACCAAGACACACTACGACTAGCCTAGCTTAGAAGCTAACTTGGCAGAAGGTTTTTAATCTCATCAGTGCTTTTTGTCTGTGTCTTCATAAAAGATCTGAACTCATTGTGAGTATCCTCATGCTTGTCCAGACGAGAAGCAAGATTAGCTTGATTCTGTTGAAGAGCCTTCATGGTGTTTACAAGCACAGAAGGTCCAGCAGAAGAAGCATCAAAGCTATTGTCCATAAGAGGATTCTCAACAGCAACATCAACCATGAGAACATCAGCTTGATTTTCCTTAATAGGAGATTGCATAGCAGGATGATTCTCAGCGTCTTGAGTTTCAGAATCAGCTTCTGCTCCAGAAGCAACTTCAACATATACAGGAGAAGGGATATTAGAATCTGGATTTTCAAGAGCCAGAAGAATGTCAGCCAAGTTCTGAGGAGGTGTAGGAGCAATAGGTTCTGATGGATATTCAACTTCTGGATATACCATACTTGGTGCTTTAGCAGAGGGATTCTCCCTTAACCAGTTGAATATGAACTGAAAATCTCCAGTCAGAACGTGGAGTTGAAGCTTCCAAACAACCATAGCAAGAGGATGCACCTCTTCAAGCTCATCAGAAAATTCCTTCTCTTCAAGAAATTTCCAACTTATGATGGGATGATAGTACCTACCATCATCTAACTCCAAAAAATAACCAGAAGATCCAGATGCATCAGCCAAGCATCTCTTTTGGATGTTCAGAAAATCAGTCTGAATATCCTTCTCAAAGATTTTCCACAACTTGCCAGTAGCAACATGATCCATCTTGGAGTCATGAGTAGCTTTCAGAGTATCCAACCCTGTTCTGACCTTATACATCAAAAAGTCATAACAAGTATCAACAGAGGGTTCAGGAGGATTGAAAGTGAAATGATAGTCAGGGTAAAGAAGGCTATAGGGTTTAAATTCTCTTGAGAACAAAGCAGGGGTGATAGAAGAGGTTAAGGAGGATGAAGAATCTGTGGTGGAGGTGGTTGAGAGAATATTTGCAGAAGGAAGTTGGGGAAAGGTAGCATTTAGTGGTTGAGGGTTTAGAACTGGTGTAGAAAGAAGTGGTTAGTTTCTGTTTGTGGTTGTGGAAGAAGATGAAATTACAGAAGGAGGAGGCTTTTTCTGAGGGGGATGGTCAGAAGAACCTGCATGATAAATTTTATGAATGAGCTTCTCAAGCTGTTCATCAGTTCTTTTTACTTTGAGAGACTCTGTAGGTTTCTTCTGCTTCTTTGCTTGCTTAGCGTCAGGTCCTTCTTTTGTGACCTTTCTCTTCAGTTTCTTTTCTTTCTTCTTCTTTTCCTTCTTTCTTAACTCATCTAGAGATGGAAGAGTTCTTCCTGAATCCAAGTAGGATCAACTGAAGTTTGAGCTTTAACACATGACTTCAGATAGCATTTAACAGATTTGTCTAGCTCCTCTTTGAACATGTGAGAGAAACTCACAACAGGAGTTTTTCTTGTCAAAATATATGGAAACATTTTTGAAGGAGTGGTCACCTTTTCAATCAGCTGCATCCTTTTTAGAGTCTGAGCATTCAGAATAACCCCTTGGATAACAGTCAAGTTCTGAGATGAGCGAGCTGTTCTCAGAACATCTATCAAGCCACTCTCAATCAGAATATCTGAAATTATCCTTCCAAGAGGGATAGTATTCTTCTTGAGTTTGGGATTCTTCTGACATTCTTCATCTCTTGATTCTTCAATATTTATCTTCAGATGTTGAAAAAGAATGTGTGGTAGATTGACTCTCATGGCTTTTTTAATGCAGAATAATATATACTTTTGATCCTGATTGACATAGGTAGCAGAGTTTGATGGTTTTCTATGATAGAGAGATCCCAGAATGATCTCAGCCCATACTCTGTAGGAAGGCTTCAAGGCAGTAGTGAAGGGAGAGGCAATACCAGAAGAAAACAACTCTCGATCAACATTATCCCAATTAGTTCTTCCATGAAGAGCACCAGTGATTCCATCTATACCATCAAGACCATACAGTTTCCTTATCAGCTTCTCAATCACAACAACTTCATGCCCTAGCACGAAGGAGTTGATGGCCGTTGTAGTAACCGTAGTATGTGTCCGAAATTCCTTAACCAATAAAGGATAAACTGGTCCAATCAACCTTTCAAAGAAGTTTCACCATTCCGGTACTAGCATTGCATTTTTGGTTTTGAAATCATGTGACATAAGATTTTCAAAATCCACCATTGTTTCGCAGAGAACCTCCAGTTCATCATAATGAATCGAACAAGAATTCAAAGGAAGATTTGCAGGTTTCCTTTGTTGAACTTGATGTGACGATGATGCCTTGCGTTGTACATTCGAAGATGAAGCCATGGATACACACTGAGATTAGGGTTTATGCAAAACGAGAGAGATGAACAATTATGGACAACGAACAAAGAGAGGGAGAGAATGGAAAGAGATGAAATGTTATGGAGATGAGTTTATATAGGAAGGAATTTGAAATGAAATACAATATGATTCTGAATGAACAAGATTACAGAGATTGAATCAGTAAACATTTAATGATGAGTGACGTTAGGATAAAATGTGATATTTGAAATGATTTGCACATTTACCTAGGGCGGCGTCTCATCAACTGCATGCATGCTTGTCCAATTAGAGTGAACACGTGTTCATCTTCTGGAATAGCTGGTGACAGCTGTTTTGCTTTAAAAGAGATTCTGAATCAACTTAGACATATGAAACGTTAGCAATAACAGAATCAGGATATCTAACTGATTAACATTTAGAACTTCTTATAACAAAATAAAACTGATCATTTCAAATCTAATCCATATATCAGAACTTCTCATCCTTTCATTCTGGGCATAAATCCATACTGATATTCTTCAGAATGAACTTAAACCTATCTTCAGCAAGGGGTTTTGTAAAGATATCAGCCCATTGACGGTCTGTATCAACAAAGTTTAAAGATAGAACACCCTTCTGAACATAGTCCCTAATGAAATGATGTTTAATCTCAATATGTTTAGCTTTGGAATGTAAGATAGGATTCTTAGATAAACAGATAGCAGAAGTATTATCACAGAAGATAGGAATGTTACTCTCATATATCTGATAATCTTCTAGCTAACTCTTCATCTAGAGAATCTGTGTACTACATCCAGCAGCAACAACATATTCTGCTTCTGTTGTAGAGAGGGCAATTGTAGCTTGCTTCTTGCTGTACCAGGAGATCAGGTGACTTCCAAGAAATTGACAACTTCCAGAAGTACTTTTCCTTTCAACTCTATCTCCAGCGTAATCAACATCACAAAATCCTACTAAGTTGTATTCTTCAGATCTTCTGTAGACTAAACCAACATTAGTAGTACCTTTCAGATACCTCAGAATTCTCTTAACAGCTGTTAAGTGAGATTCTCTAGGATCTGATTGGAATCTTGCACACAGACAAACATTGAATAAAATATCAGGTCTAGAAGCAGTAAGATATAGAAGAGATCCAATCATACCTCTGTAGAGCTTCTGATCTACCTTCTTACTTACCTCATCCTTACCTAGAACACACGTTGGATGCATAGGAGTTTTCGCTTCTTTGCTTTCTGAAAGATTAAACTTTTTCAGAAGTTCTTTCACATACTTGGTCTAATGAACATAAGTTCCTTCAGAAGTTTGATTGATCTGGATCCCAGGGAAGTACTTGAGTTCTCCCATCATGCTCATTTCAAACTCAGCCTGCATAGACTTAGCAAACTCCTTTCCAAGTGTAGCATTAGAGGTTCCAAAGATAATATCATCAACATAAATTTGGAAAATTAAAATATCCTTTTTAAAGGTTTTACAAAAGAGAGTAGTATCCACTTTTCCTCTAGTGAAACCATTATCCAGAAGGAAAGAACTTAATCTTTCATACCAAGCTCTAGGAGCTTGCTTCAGGCCATATAATGATTTCTTTAATTTGAAAACATGTTCTGGAGACTTAGAGTCTTCAAAACCAGGAGGTTGGTGAACATAGACTTCCTCATCTATATAACCATTTAAGAAGGCACTCTTAACATCTATCTGATATAGAGTGATGTTATGTTGAGTGGCAAAAGAAATTAATAAGCGAATAAATTCTAACATGTCCACTGGTGCAAAGGTTTCAATATAGTCAATACCTTCTTGCTGACTATAGCCTTGAGCAAACAGTCTAGTTTTGTTTCTTACAACTTCTCCTTTTTCGCTTAGCTTGTTTCTGAAGACCCACTTGGTTCTAATGATGTCGAATCCTTTTGGTCTTGGAACAAGATCCCATACATCATTCCTTGTAAACTGGTTGAGTTCTTCTTGCATGGAAATTATCCAGTCAGCATCCTCCAGAGCTTGATCAGCAGAAGTTGGCTCAATAAGAGATACTAGACCAAATTGACATTCTGCATTGTTCTTAAGGAATGCTCTTGTTCTGATAGGATCTTCTTTCTTCCCAATGATAACATCTTCTGAGTGAGCAGAGTTAAGTCTAGAGGATCTTCTGATAGTTGACTCTTCAGAAATTCTGAGATTCTCTAATGAAGCAGCAACTTGATCTTCTGATACTTTGCTTCTGGGTTCTTCAGCTTCTGAGTTAGAGATTTCAATATCTGCAAAATTCTCAAACTGGTTTGGCTTTTCAAGACCAAGCTTATCATCAAATCTGATATTGATTGATTCTTCAACAATCAATGTTTTAGTATTGTATACTCTGTAGCCTTTTGAGCGTTCAGAATATCCAAGAAGGAAGCACTTCTGTGCCTTAGAATCAAACTTATGTAGATGATCTTTAGTGTTTAGAATATAACATACACATCCAAATTGATGGAAATAAGAAATGTTGGGCTTTCTGTTCTTCCATAATTCATAAGGAGTCTTATTAAGAATAGGTCTTATAGAGATTCTATTCTGAATATAACATGAAGTATTTATTGCTTCTGCCTAGAAATGCTTAGCCATATTGGTTTCATTGATCATGGTTCTGGCCATTTCTTATAGAGTCCTATTCTTTCGCTCCACAACTCCATTTTCTGTGGAGTTCTAGGGCAAGAGAAATCATGGGCAATACCATTTTCTTTGAAATAAATCTCAAAGAATCTGTTCTCAAATTCGCCACCATGATCAATTCTGACCTTTATGATTTTACACTCTTTCTCAAATTGGATCTGAGTGCAGAAGTCAAAGAACACTGTATGAGACTCATCCTTGTGTTTCAAGAACTTTACCCATGTCCATCTGCTATAATCATCTACAATGACTAATCCATATTTCTTCCCTCTGACAGATGCTGTTTTGACTGGGCCAAACAGATCAATGTGCAGAAGTTCTAGCGGCCTAGAGGAAGAAACAACATTCTTAGACTTGAATGCAGGTTTGGAAAACTTCCCTTTCTGACATGCTTCGCAAAGAGCATCTGATTTATATTTCAGATTAGGGAGTCCTCTGACCAGATTAAGTTTGTTAATCTAAGAAATCTTTCTCAAACTAGCATGGCCTAATCTTCTGTGCCAGACCCACTGCTCTTCACTAACAGACATAAGACAAGTTACCTTCCGATTCTTAAGATCTTGAAGATCAATCTTGTAAATGTTGTTCTTTCTCTTGCCTGTAAATAAGATTGAGCCATCCTTCTGACTTATAGCTTTGCAAGACTTTTAATTGAAGATTATGTCATAACCATTGTCACTTAATTGACTTATGGATAATAAGTTATGAGCTAATCCATCTACAAGAAGTACATTAGTTATGGAAGGAGAGTTACCAATACTTATGGTTCCAGAGCCAATGATCTTGCCCTTCTGGTTCCCTCTAAACTTAACTTCTCCAACAGATTTAAGCACCAGGTCTTGTAACATAGACCTTTTCCCGTCATGTGCCGCAAGCACCCTGAGTCCAGGTACCATGACATGTTTTGCTTTGTCTTCTTTGCTGCCAAGAATATCTGCAACAAAATTTATCTTCTCCTTAGGTACCCACATTTTCTTGGGTCCTTTTTTGTTAGTTCTCCTCAAGTTCTGATTGAACTTGGGTTTTGCATGATAATTAACAGGAGGTACAACATGATATTCCTTAGTTTGAGCAACATGATTTTTTCTATTTTGTGTCACATGCTTCTTAGTGTGTGTAATGTGAAAGCTTTTGGCATGTGATGTGAGCCTAATATCATGGGAGTGGCCATACTTGAACTGATCATACAAGGGTTTGTATGTGATTTTCATATCATATACAGGTTCAAGTTTGTATGGGGTTTCACCCTCATAGCCTATGCCAACTCTCTTGTTTCCACTAATTGCATATATCATAGAGGCAAGTTGACTTCTTCCAATACCTCTAGATAGAAATTTCCTGAAACTCAAGTCATATTCCTTAATAATATTGTTCATGCTTGGAATAGACTTTTCTGAACTAGAAGATGACTCAACATCTTTGGATAGATTTAAAACTTTTTCTTTGAGTTCAGAATTTTCTAATTCAAGCTTCTAAGTTTCAGATGCAAAGAGCTTTCTCAACTTTTTGTATTTGATACTAAGCTTAGCCTTGATTTCCAAAATTTCAGTTAAACTGGAAACTAGCTCATCTATAGACAGTTCAGAAAACACCTCTTCAGAGTCTGAGTCTGATTCTGATGTAGATTCTGATCCATCATCAACAGTGGCCATGAGCGTAATGTTTGCCTGCTCATCTTCAGAGTCCGATTCTGATGAATCTGAATCGTCCCAAGTTTCTATAAGACCTTTCTTCTTCTGAAACTTCTTCTTGGGATTTTCCCTCTGAAGCTTTGGACACTCACTCTTGTAATGTCCTGGCTCCTTGCACTCAAAGCACATGACCTTCTTTTTGTCAGATTTTCTAAGTCCAGAAGATTCTCCTCTTTCAAGCTTTTTAGAACTTCTGAAGTTCTTGAACTTCCTTTGTTTACTCTTCCAGAGTTGGTTTACCCTTTTGGAGATCATGGACATTTCATCATCATCATCTTCTTCTTCTTCTTCTTCTTCTTCTTCTTCTTCTGATTCTGACTCTTTAGAATCTTCTTCTTCCGCCTGAAAAGAGTTAGTGCATTTTTCATTCAAATATTTTAAAGCAATAGACTTACCTTTCTTTTGAGGTTCATTAGCATCCAGCTCTATTTCATGACTCCTCAAGGCGCTGATCAGCTCTTCCAAAGAGACTTCATTCAGATTCTTTGCTATCTTGAATGCAGTCACCATTGGGCCCCATCTTCTGGGCAAGCTTCTGATGATCTTCTTGACGTGATCAGACTTTGTATATCCCTTGTCAAGCACTCTTAATCCAGCAGTTAGAGTTTGAAATCTTGAGAACATTGTTTCAGTGTTTTCATCATCCTCCATCTTGAAGGCTTCATACTTCTGGATTAAAGCAAGAGCTTTTGTCTCCTTGACTTGCGCATTTCCTTCGTGAGTCATCTTCAAAGATTCAAAGATGTCATGGGCAGTTTCTCTGTTTGATATCTTCTCATATTCAGCATGAGAAATAACATTCAGTAGAATTATCCTTGACTTGTGATTATTTTTGAATTGTTTCTTTTGATCTTCACTCATTTCTTGTCTTGACATCTTTGCTCCACTAGCATTTACAGGATGTTTGTAACCATCCACAAGTAAATCCCATAAGTCACCATCTAGACCAAGAAAGTAACTTTCCAATCTATCTTTCCAGTATTCAAAGTTTTCACGATCAAATAATGGTGGTCTAGAATATCCATTTCCATTTCCATTATTGTTTTGATCATTTGAAACAGGTGTAGTTGTTGATGGATCAACCATATTGACTTAGTGTTTTTCTCCCTGAATCTCTTTCTAACACGGTTAAGTGCTTGCACCTAGAACCGGCGCTTTGATGCCAATTGAAGGATAGAAAAACACTTAGAAAGGGGGGGGGGTTGAATAAGTGTGACTTTAAAAACTCTTAAGATAAAAACAATGAACACAATATTTTTATCCTGGTTCGTTGTTAACGAAACTACTACAGTCCACCCCCTTAGAGTGATTTACCTCAACCGAGGATTTAATCCACTAATCAATCTTGATTACAATGGTTATCCACTTAGAAACACTCTAAGTCTTCTAGAGTATACTGATCACAACTTGATCACTCTAGGAAATCACCACTTAGAAACTTCTAAGTCTTCTAGAGTCTACTGATCTCACTGATCACTCTAGGAACCTTTTACAATCAATGTAAAATTAATGTTTACAAGAGTATGAATTTGCTTCTTAGAAAGCTATAATCATAACTGTGATATTTCTCTTAAGTTCTAAGCTTAACACTCACTAAATATTACAATAGTTTGTGAGGTTGAAGATGAAGTTCGTGAGATTTGAATTCTGCACCGTTTCAGTATTTTTGCAAGAGTTGTTCGTATCTTCTTCTGATCAGAACTTCATATTTATAGGCGTTTGAGAAGATGACCATTGAATTGCTTTTAATGCATTGCGTGAATAGTACAGCTTTGCATTTAATGTTTTCACTGTTTTGTCAACTACCTCGAGCCATGCTTTTCCTGCTTTTACTGACTTTGCCTTTTGTAGCTTCTAACGTTCCTTTTGTCAGTCAGAAATTAGACTTAATAGCCTGTCATCTAGTACCAACTTATGATCTCAGATTTTTGAATACAACATTTGAATAATCAGAGTCAATCAGCTTGGTGCAGAGCATCTTCTTGTCTTCTGACTTTGAAGAGCTTGAGCGTGATACCATAAGAACTTCAGTGCTTCTGCTTCTGATCTCATGTTCTTCTGATGCTTCATAGACCATGTTATGATTCTGCTTGACCATCTTCTGATGTCTTGCGAGAGCATGTTCTGATGTTGCAATCCTGAACCTTCTGAGTCAGTGCTTCTTAGCGCTGAATTGTGCATACTCTTTACATATTTCCTGAAATGGAAAATGCAAAGGATTAGAGTACCACATTGTCTTATACAAAATTCATATACATTGTTATCATCAAAACAAGAATATTGATCAGAACAAATCTTGTTCTAACAGCGACTGCCACCTTGTGCCAGGGGAGGCGTCCGGCCCATGTTGGTAAGGAAAGAGGGAGCGCCTGCTCCCATACTGAGGGGAGGTAGGGGCGCAAGCTCCAATAGGTGGGGGCCACCAATTATTTTGTATTATTTTATTCACTTAATGTTGGAATATGTGGATTAGAATAATCCTAAAGGAATCCTACTGTTAATTAGTAACTATGCTGATTAGTACTGATAAACATGATGGTCAATTAATTGAAAATAAAAATTGGTTAGTGATTATATTTAGCAACAGTAGCAAACAGTAACAAAAGAGTAACCATAGCAGTCTAGCAGAAGATTAGCGAAACTATTAGTAGCAGGTTTACATGATCAATTTTAAATAGCAATATAGGTATTAGATTTAATTAATTAGCAGTGACTTAATAATACATATTAGTACTAAGTAGAAATAGTAGAATTCGTAACCGATAATTGATTGGCCGGTATAGTTGAATTGTCCGTGTAAGTACAAAACGTTTGTCGTATATTTTGGTTGATTCAGTGTGTTGTATACTTGCTGAAAAATGTGAAATTTCAAGTGACGTTGAATTTTGTTGAATTGCCTTTGATTATTGGCAAAATAAAGTTGTAGGCTTATGGCCAGTGTTGTATTGTTGTGCGTTGCTGTTGTTGTTATGCTGTTGTTGATAATTGTTACTAATCGTTGTTATATTGTGGTTGTTGATAATTGTTGTTGTTGTTGTTGTTTCGCCTCTATTAATTGGCAAAGAAATAAAGTTGTAGGCTTATGCCAAAGTTTAATCGTTGTTGTGCTGTGTTGTTGTATGTGTTAGGCTTATGCCAATGTTGATTTGTTGCCATTGTTGTTGTTACATTCATATTGTTGTCGCATACATAACATATCAAGTTGGAGTTGATGCTTGGTAAGTTGGCCTGGATTGAAAAATATTAAGTTGAAGGCTTATGCCTTGTTTTAAAGTTGAAGGCTTATGCCTTGTGTAGCAACCTATCCTAAAAATAAAGATTTAGAGTCGCCACCTATTCTGAAGGGCGAATAGGAAACCCTACACAATTAAGAGATCGGGGTAAGATTATTATAATCAGGTTGAGGGAAGGTGTTAGGCACCCTCAACCCTTTCCTATGGCTTTGAATCTAAGGTAACAGTTATGGCTAAAATTATTAAGGCAAGGTTCATGCTTTCAAGGATTAATAATTAAAGGAAATAAATTGGGAAAAAAATGAGATTTAGAGGGAAGGGGACTCGCCTTGGTTATCCAAGTGCCTACGTATCTCCTTAGGGAGAATCAGAGTCAACGTAGTTCGGGCACAGGGTTATACGCCATTGAATTTGATATGATATGGTTTGAAGGCTTTTTGAATGGCCTATCGTAGTTTTGAATTTGATTTGAAAGGCATTTTGAGTTGCCTGATTGGAAAGGATAAAAATCCATAGTGTCGTGGTTTAGTGTGTTTTGAATGTTTGGGCGTACAACCCTGATTTAATATGTCACTGTTAGATGCGATGATCAATGGATTTGATCATTATAGTTAACGGATTACGGGGTATTGATGGTTACTCTGACCGATAGATTCGATCATCGCGGGCAGCAAATAAAATATATTTTAAATTATGCATTTTATCGTTTTATTATTTTATCTCTCGTCATTGCGACTAATAGATTTAGTCGGGTCGAGGAGAGAATTAAACTAGAATTAATCACATTATTAATAAATAAATTAAATTGATCAAAAATTATTTCTCGTCTAATGCGACTAATAGGTATAGTCGGTTCGAGGAGAAAATTAAATTAAATTATCAAAAAAACAAACAATTAAATAATTAGAGTTTACAAAATTAATTAATTAATCTTATTTTTAATTTTATATGGGGGGTGTATTTTGTGTTTTGGGAGCAATTTAAGGGTGTGTAGATAGCAAGGATCTAGGCCCACTAAAAATGTTCAGTCCGCCGGATTCAATGTGGCGAAGGCGCAAGATTATGGTGTGTGTCTAGATCTGGGAGCGTTGGATTAAGATCCGATCTTATCGTACGGCTTATACGTAAGTATAATGAGGAACATAACGAGGACGTGCACGTATGGAATCATGTTCCTTCTGCAAAACGTGTGGCCATGGGGAGGCGACGCGTCAACATCCTCAGCACACGCGTTTAACCATAAAACGCAGCATTTGCCCCCCCCACGCTTCTTTTTCCTCTTCGTTTTCTCTCTCTACTTTTCTTCTCTCTAAATTCTCTCAACTCTCCCACAACCAAAAACCCAGAAACGAACCCCCACCACCGGTCGGAAATCGCATCTGCCAGTGGCTCCGCCCTTAACCGCCATGAAACCCAGATCTCCGGTTGAATGTCAACCGAGATCTTCATACCTTCAACCCCAATTCAACCCAGAAACCCATAGACGATGAAGATCTTCATATGATCTTCATCGCAAACCCAGATCTTCAACCCAACCTTTACAAATTCTAACCCTAAATCTCTGAACCTAATATCCTAAACCAAAACATGCAAGAAGTCTCAAATCGTAAGCTAAGTGATTCAATTACCTTATGCCTTGAATTTCTGTAACGTGTAAGCTCCCTTGATTCGCTAATCCCTTTTCTTCTCTTATTTTGCAGGTTCGGATGAGGATTAAGGTGTGAGTTCCTCTTCGCGACGACCTCAATCTCCCCCAAAATCCCCTCTCATCTTCTAACTATCTTTAGCTTTATACTTAGGGTTAGATTTCTAATTAGGAAATGTTAGATTAGATTTGTATTTTTTTGATTCTGAGATTTGATTGTGTAATATTATTATTGATTCAATAAAATCTTTTTTGTTAAAGTTTTGTTAAGATTAGATTGAGATACGAATCTGTTAATTGATTTGAGTTTCTGAAGATTCAATCCATGGGCCTCATTCAGTTGAAGGTGAATAGGATTAGGGTTAGCTTGCAGATGGCCGCGGCGCTGTGAGGATGGCTGAGAACGAAAGTGAACAGGACCCGGGTCGGTTTGACCCAGTCAAACTCCTGATCCATGCGCGGCCCAACATACCTGGCCCATTTTGTTAATCTTAACCAGCTAATCAAACCATTAACCTAACTAAAATTAGTAATTGGTTATAATAACATAATAATACCATTAATAATGGCGTTAATAATCAACAGTAATATTTAATTAATATTAATAATAAGGGTTAATAACAAACACTAATAAATCATAACAATAGGATTAATAGTGATAATATTAAAAAAAAGATAATAAAATGTTAAAATCAGTATGACAACCTTAAAAAAGATTAATAATAATATTAAAATATTAATTTAGAAAAACTTTAAATAAATATTAACTTTTTTTTTTAGAAAAAATTAATATTTATAAAAGGCTTTAAAGAATGTGAATGGGCCTAGTATTATTTAGAAAGATTTGCTATTTACACCCTTATTTGAATTTGACCGATCTATAAGGGAGTTTTATAAGAGATCGAGTTTAACAATGGATATATTAAACCTATGGCTCTTAGTTTTTAACTCCCTTAATAAATCAGCAGATGTGAATTATATCGGGTAAATTTTGGGGTATGACACCTTGTTGATGCCTCTATTAACTGGTAGATTTTAAGTTGGAATTTTGCTCCATTGGTACCACATACATGTGCATTGTACGAGTCGCATTTAGTGTTGCATATTTAAGTGGTTATGTTGTTGAATTGTGATGACTGATGTTGTTTGAAAGTTGTAAAGTGGTGATTTTATATAATCTGATCTAATATATTGTTTATCATACACTCGATTATATGGTTTGATATCTCACCCCTTATGTTTGAATGTTACCCATATGTTGCTAACGTGCAGGTAATCCAGAATGAAGGCTGTTTACCTTCAGTAGTTCGAGTCATGTGTTGGTCGCTCTGATACGTAACACTCAGGGGTATGAATGCGTGTTTTCTTTATTGTTGGTTTTATTACTAAATTTTTAAGTTGCTTTCATTAAAGACTTATTGTTTTAAAGTTGTTTTGAGTTGGACATGAAGATATGTTATTTTAAGTTGAAATTTGTGAATCGCCTGCGTAGTAATGAAAGTTGTTCTAATTTTAAAGACTAAACAGGTTGTTATCGGTTCATCCAAAATTATGTGTTATATATCTGATTTACAGGTGATTGATTGTCGTTGTTTTTAAGTTGAAAGTGTAGCATCCCATGTTATGTTGGAAATTTTGTAAGTCTATTTTTATAATATTTGTTGGGTAGAATTAGGGTGTTACATATGGCCTATTATAGGCTCTCCTTTTTGACCTCCCCTGACCTTTTTAAAAGTCTGGTCTGGCCTGAAATCCTATTTAAATCCCTGTTTCTCATTAAGATTTTCAATTAATCCATATTACTTAAGAAGCCTTATAGGTCGTCCTATATATGCATATATAGGCCGACATATTTAGTTTTTTTCTAATATATATGAATATATAAGTCAGCCTATTTAGCATTTTTCTAATAAATAGCCTAAACTTGACCTATTTAATTAAATAGGCTTTTAAAAAAGCCTAAGCCTAGCCTTTTTATAAAATAAGTCTAGTCTGACCTGGCCTTAAATAGGCTAGGCTATAGGCCGGTCTGGCCTATTCCCACCCCTATTCATAGCTTCCTTCAATTTCCTCTATTGCAAAAGCTTCAATAAGTAAAATACATCAAAGCTCAACACCTCTTCTGTGAAACATAACCGAAACGCACAATCTCATTAAACCTGCAAAATAATTCAACAGCAAGCATCGCAAAAACTCTTCACTGACTGTACCAACAACATAAACCGCAAGAAGAAGATATATGGAGCGTATGAAAGAAGAAGAGATTTTGACACCTATCTAATACTTTCGAGCTTTGCCATAATCGATAATCATCGAACTAGCTCTGGATCGTACATGTCATACCCCAAAATTTGCCCACCGCATTTTTATAATTCAAACTCATCTGAATGACAAAAGCTCAATAACCCTCGAACTAGGGTTTTGCCTTTCTCAAAGAAAAGTCAGGTTCTGATACTCCCAATGGATGCCATGGCCTCTCATATGATTCAAATAATCCTCATGCCAAGTTTCAAGCCTTGATTGATCAATCAACTGCTCAAATAGTCTATAGTCGACTAGTTTGACCTAAAAGTCAACTGTGGTCAAAGTACAGTCGAAACTCCTGATTTTTGGTCAACACCAATATTTTGAAGTCACATTCATCATTTGATCAAGGGTTGATCATGATTCATCAAGGAAAGCTCCAAAATCATCGAATGTCCAAGTTACTAATTTAGGGTTTTGAACTAAAAAGTCAACCCAATTTTGACTGATCATATCTCTCTTATACATTATCAGAAATTCCTCAACCAAAGCTCATTCTCAAGTAAATTCAATTCTCTACAACTTTGATGTTGGGTCCAAGATCCAGAAATGCTTCCGCATAAGAGATATAGGCCAAAACATTACAGGTCCTTCTAGAAGATCGCAAAAAGCTGTTTTTTGTCAGGAGCAATATCATCAAGATAAAATCTCCAAATGAAAAATATGTTCCAAAGTGGATTGTAGAGGACATCTTGAGCTTTCCAAAAAGTCCTATAACATCTCCATATGACAAAAATTGAGGGAGTTATGACTTATTGAAGTTGACCAATTTTATGGAAATGCATGAAGTGCAAAAGTGAAGAATTTTGATCTTTTAAGCCCATGGGCCTAAGTTTTGGTTTTGAAACTTGATCCTAAGCCTATCAACGACCCACATGACCAATCTCTTATTTTTATCATTATTATTTATTTTATTTTGAATTTTATTCTCCTAAAATTCAATTTAAATCAAGTAAATGAAGAGAAAATTAAAAGATTGGATTTGGCTTATTTCTAAAATAAATCTTGAGCATATATTCTAAGGAAATCTCATACAAATTCGATCAAAGGAGATTGGAAAGAGAATTGGACAAAAAAAAGAAAGATTTGAATAAATTTTCAATAAAATCTTTTCATATTTTTCTTTTACCAATCAAGTGATTTTCTTTCAAGGCTATTAACCCTAATTGGTCCCTCTATATATTGAGAACAAAAGCATGTCATTAGGGGACGAAAATTGGAGAGAGAGGCAAGGGTTTCCAAGTTTCAAAAATATTCAAGAAAGGTGTAAACTCATATTCCCCATTGCAGCCAGTTTCAAAGCTTCCAATTCATCCCAATCCACTCACAGGTTCGTAAAGAGTAAGAACACATTCATAATTAAGGTTCATGTTACTTGGAATGCATGTCCCATGTTTAGCATATTCATTCATATGGTAAAAATTCGTATTTCATATATTGTTACATCTTAATGTGATCTAATGATATGTTTGAGTTTCTAACATGTTTTAAAGAGGATTTGAGCCATTAGACCGAAGCTCTATTGCCCAGAACGGATGACGCCATTGTTAGGGCATAATGGAGTCCTTCTTCGGGTTCATACTTCCTTTGCTTTTTAAACGAAACTAAGACCATATTTGAATTCAAGGGAAGGTTTTGAGTTGATCTGGGCGCTTTATATCTTTCTTTGGATCGTTCTTGGTATGTTTTAATTTTACAGGTACAAAAGGTCGAACCAGCACCTTGTTGTTCATATTTCTATGAGATGCATGCGTCTTTTGGACTCCACCTGGGAATGGTTGCGTTCTCCTTGCGGTAAACTTCATTATTGCTTTTGGAATTTTTGTGTTTCATTGAGAATCAAGAGAGATATGGTGCTTGGAAGTTGCTAAAAAAATGGAAGAATCATGTTTGGTGGCTGCATGTTCATGATTTTTGCATGGCTTCATGAAGAAGACGACGCGTGTCGTCGTGTGGTTGGTTGGTCCTTTTTTTTGTCTTCAACTGTGGTCAAAGTACAGTCGAAACTCCTGATTTTTGGTCAACATCAATATTTTGAAGTCACATTCATCATTTTATCAAGGGTTGATCATGATTCATCAAGGAAAGCTCCAAAATCATCGAATGTCCAAGTTACTAATTTAGGGTTTTGAACTAAAAAGTCAACCCAACTTTGACTGATCATATCTCTCTTATACATTATCAGAAAATCCTCAAAAAAAGCTCATTCTCAAGGAAATTCAATTCTCTACAACTTTGATGTTGGGTCCAAGATCCAGAAATGCTTCCGCATAAGAGATATAGGCCAAAACATTACAGGTCCTTCTAGAAGATCGCAAAAAGCTGTTTTTTGTCAGGAGCAATATCATCAAGATAAAATCTCCAAATGAAAAATATGTTCCAAAGTGGATTGTAGAGGACATCTTGAGCTTTCCAAAAAGTCCTAGAACATCTCCATATGACAAAAATTGAGGGAGTTATGACTTATTGAAGTTGACCAGTTTTATGGAAATGCATGAAGTGCAAAAGTGAAGAATTTTGATCTTTTAAGCCCATGGGCCTAAGTTTTGGTTTTGAAACTTGATCCTAAGCCTATCAACGACCCACATGACCAATTTCTTATTTTTTTATAGTAAAATTATAATTATTTATTTTTTAATCGTAAACTCGATTTTTCCACAATTTTATCAATATTTGTTTTTAGACAATAAAAACTATTATTTTTGTATATACCTTTAAATTTTGTTAACTTCGATCCATTTATAAACCCTGTTAACCTTAAGTTTACTGGTAGGTGTTGCCCATTAACCCTGTTTAACTTTTGGCTCATTTAGGGCTTGCCTTTTGCCATGCCCTTTTTGTTTGCCTAAATTATTATTATTTTTATTTTTGATCTGCCACGTTATAATTATTGAGATCACTCATGCACTAACATTTTTCTTCTTCGTGGCTAATTTTCAGGATAACTAAAATCCTTCAGCTACGCGCCATCAGATCAAAAAGCTAAGTTCTAATTCCTTTTTTTTTAAATATCATTTTATTTCTTATTTTGCCTTTTGCCCAAAATAGGGTTTACTTCAAATAGTCAATGAATTTTTAATACACTAACCATTATTTTTTTTCCTCTTACTTTTCAGAGTCAATTGAGGGTTCGAGGTAGATCAAGGCATTCAAAGATATTTAAAACTAATTATTGTTCCCTCTTATTTTCTGCGTTTATTTCCCCTTCCCCACAGGTGTTTATTGTAATAGCGTAGGAACTTTTATTTTTTGTGCCTTTAAATTTCTGTATAATATTAATTGCTGTGGTTAGTAATATAGGGAGTGTAACCATGAATTGAATTAGCATCACTAATTACAAGATAAATATCTGAATTAACCACGTGATTGTTGCACCCACACACCTTTAGGGTAATCCCTCTTGTTGCCTTTGTTGCCTGTTGCCTTATAATTCTGTTGCCTCTAAGTATACTAAATAGTCAAAGTCCCTCGATTCCGAGGATACCTAAAGCAATGTTGCCTTTAAAGTTATTGAAACTCCCTCGAGATTGCCTTATAAAAATATAATGATTGTCCCAATTCCTAAGGTATCCTCGCATGATGCCTAAAAAGATTAATGACTATTATATCCTTCCTTTAGACTACCTGCCCTCTTTATGGCATGGGACAGTGTTGTGGCGAACGATTATTCCCGATGACCCTTAAACATCCAATTGAAAGACTTCCTACCCTCTCATGGTATGAATAGACCCTTTCGCCCTGAAAAGCTAAAAGAACAAATTTCAAAACTTAGGGTAGTTGCTATTAATTGCTTGCTCTAAATTCAAAATCTTTTTCCCACTCTTTTCAAAATCAAATTCAAAAAGACTACGCTTATTTACAAGCTAAAGTTCTTCTTCGAAATCTTTTCTATTCACACCCTACTTTTCAAACAATTCAAACATTTTAAAAACAAAGTGAGCTAAGCAATTAAGAGCCCATGGATAACCATGGATGCAAAGGGTGCCTTACACCTTCCCTTTGTATAACTTACCCCCCGAACTCAAAATCTTTTTAAAAGGTCTTTTTTCTGTTCTTTTAGCCTTTCTAGAAATTGGATAAAATAAAAGTCGGTGGCGACTCTTGCTTACTGCGACATTTCAAAAAGTCAGTTCACCGTATTACAGTACATTTTCATGTCGTTTCATCATTTTCTCATTACCAATATATGTGATATCTTTCACTAACTAATAACCTCATAACTAATAACTATTGTGTAAAATTGCATACCATTGTCATTTAATTTAGTTTCACAACTCTAGGGTTTTTGAGGAAACTTTGAAATTAAATGATGGTAGTGTAATATTTGAGAATTTGGTTTGTGGAATCATGGTGAGGGCAAAGAAACGAGTAAGACAATATTCACAATTTTCAAATTGATTGAGTTTTTATGGTGAGAGAAATCAACAATGATGGAAATCGGTGGTGATAGTGAGGGAGACGATATAAGAGAGAAGAATCTGAGTTTACAAAATATCCCACATTCTCTCTCTCTCTCTCTCTCTCTCTCTCTCTCTCTCTCTCTCTCTCTCTCTCTCTCTCTCTCTCTCTCTCTCTCTCTCTCTCTCTCTCTCTCTCTCTCTCTCTCTCTCTCTCTCTCTCTCTCTTCTCTTATTTATTTATTTAATTAATAAAATTGTTTCCCTTAATTGTGGCTATCTCATTGGATGATATATTATGGCTACCTCTCATTATTATGATTTTCTAATTTTTTTTTCTAATTCTAAACATAGCCATAATTTTAATCTCTTTATTCCAATTCATCAATGACAACACACACAGGCATTGATCCACATGTAGATGTGAACGTGTATATGAGATACTAGCTATAGAATGTTTATTTTAATGCCCATCTTTTAAATCTTTCTTTTTTTGTTGTTTTATATATTGAAGTTAGAGAATCGACTGTACGGTTTATTATACATATTTTCAAAATAAAAAGAAGCTTGAAACAAAATGGAGCAAAAAATACAATACACGTGTTCTTGTTTATTTGCTTCCGTTTTCCTCCTCCACCACTTATTTCTTCAGAACATTGCAAAAATCAAAGAACACAACAATAAATCTGTTATGAATAAAAGAAGAATGCATGAAAGAAAGAACAATAGAAGGGGAAAACATACCTTTTGAAAGTAGCAGAGGAAAGGAAAACGGAGAAGAAGGAGAAAATGGCGGCGGCAAATTTAAGGTTTGAGGTTTGAGGAGATGAAGAGGAAGTTTTTATGAAGATGAAGATAGAAAGCGGGAGAGAGAAGAGAAAAAGGGAAAGAGAATTTTGAATAGTGAAGATTGAGTGAGAGAGAGAACGGAAAAGAGAGTAAAGGGAATATGAGGAAGGAGAGAGAAAGAGAAGGGAGAATGGGAGGGAAAGTGTTGAAATGGTTTATAACATTGTCTATCGGTTAATGCAAAGCTATAGAAAATAAATGGTGAAATAAAAGTTGTATAACATTGTTTAATGGGTAAAGCAAAAAGTCTTCCACAAATTGAAAAATGTGTGCCACTTGGATGAATGGGATAATATCATTGGTTGATTAATTCCATTGAATTAGCAAGTTGCCAAAATGCCATTTATTTAGTGCAATATTATTTTTCATTAAGAGTGTTTTAGAGTGTTTAGTGGGATGTCTTATTATTAGTTAGGTAGTTGATTTCTATTTCTTTCCTACTTTAAAAATATGTGACCTAATTGAAAATATAAAAAAGAAATATGACAACCCATGATGTTGTTAAAATTTTCATGAACCTAGAGTTTTCATTGTTGATGTTCATTGTAACAATATAGTCAATAATGTATTTGCATAGTTTTTGGTTATTGGGAGTAACAACAAATAATGTATTGGTTGTTAAGGTTGCAGATGGTCTAAAGGATTTTTGGTTTGTGATTTTTGTGATGTATTTCTTAGCTGACGAGTTGTATGTAAGGCTGAACGGTGCGAAGATGGTGTGAAAGATGGACATTTTCTAAGACTGGTAATCATCACCTCAAAAATGTATTACAATATATATTATACGATCGTGTGGTTTTTAAATTTGTGTTTTGAAATCTGCGAAGCCGAGGCTTTTTTATATGGTATTCTAAAGTAATTATGTTTGTTGATTGATCCCAAAAATATAAATTGCATTAATCATTTTGATTTTTGCTTCTCAAAACAATCTTGACTGGACAAGCCTAATATGTGACGTGAAATATACGTGATTATACCCAATTCCATATTTGTAAAAGATTATTTAATTATACCATGGGCTACTGACGATAATTAAATCTGTTGAGTAACATATACTTTCGTCATGCATCAGGAGAGATGTATGTTTATTTCACAAGCTTTGGCTAAATTCATAATAATAAACAGGTCAGATCCACTCTTTACTACACCAAATTTTGTTTGCAATTGTTTCTGCATCAGTCTTGACTCTGTTCAGTTTTCAGATCCATTCTTCGTACCTATGCCCATGATGACGCGAGTGCTTGATCCTGGTTTATTGGACTTGACGTGAAGCATATTGATGAGACAAAGTTTTGTTGCTCATCTTAGTCAACAAGTCCCTCTCACTATTTCATTTTCTCTCTGTCTCTATTGAAAACTGAGTTTTTCCGAGAAAGTTGTCTCTAGGTTTGAAGTGCATCCTTACATTAACATAGTATTGGAAACTTTTTAAAGACTGGTGCTAGAAATTTGAACTCTATTTGTTTTGGTTAATCTTATCTTTTTTAAAGGAATGGAAAATCTTCATTTTACATACAATTAATTGTTTTACTGATATATTAATGGATGTTTTTAAGTAACTAGACACTATGTATACTCTCTGAACTGAAAGGAAGGAATCCAATCAAGTTAAGGATCTTAGTTACATTACAGGTTATGCGACTCTGTTGTTGCATCTTTACCACTTAGCTTTCTTAAGTGATAACGTGCAGAGGTCCGGATATTGCAAAGAAGGGACAAATCTGTTGCCTTATACAGGAATAATGATGTAGCTTACCTTATTTATGTTTTTGAACCGAATATAGTATATTTGTACAGTGATTCAATTTTTGGGTTAAGAATTCATCGTAATCTAGGATTTAGTAGTTATCTATTTAACTAGATGTTGTTTTTGCGCCGTAGCCAATTTGTCAATGAAGCATCATTAAAGTCATGGTTTTTCAAATTATTTTCGTCTAATAATCCAATGTTTGTTTTTTGGACTTTTATAGGGAATACAAGAAAGTAAAAGCTTTTTATCATGTACAATTTCATAAATTCTTAACTGATATATTAATGAATATACTGTAGGAAAGTTTAACCAGTTGATTTACAATTATCCCATTCGAATCCCGAAAGGTTAACCAAAACAAGATATTAATGGATGTTTTTTTATTTAGAAGGCACAAAAACCTCACTTGAGGACTGATGTCTATGACCACTTTCATCAAACCTTGAAGAGAATGAAAGAGAACTTAGACAAACCATTGAGAGGCATCCCAAAAATTACCCTTCTAATGTTCCTTTGTAGATATAATTATTACAACTCAAATAATTATCTCTGCTATGAATTTGAATATCATAATGTAAAATAAAGTTGGGTGTTGCATTGCATATTCTTTTTTTGATATTATTTTATTTAGAAATACTAGAAAGAGAGATAAGTTCACAAATCAATAAAAAATGCATTTGGGTGTAACAATGATGTTCCAAATCATATTAGGCAACCAGTTGACAGAAAATACATTGAAGGACAAAGGAGTTGACCCTTATGATATCTGTCGCCCTCGGTTTTTTATATCTCGTGAGAGATACGAACTGACTCTTCTTTTGTTTTTGAGTTTTGAAAATTAGAGAGTCGCCACCGACTTTTATTTTATCCAATTAAGGAAAGGTTTATAAAAGAAACAAAAAAAGACCTTTAAGAGATTTTGGGTTCGGGAGTTGGTTATACAAAGGGAAGGTATTAGCACCCCTTTGTATCCATGGGCTCTTAATTGCTTAGCTCACTTGTTTGAATCATTTGTCTTGCCTTGAAATGCTTGTATGTGGTTTTAAAATACCTTTGTAAATTAACTTTGTAATGATCCTTGTGCGGATGTATACTGTAGCAACCTGCCCTAAAAATTGAATTATTAGAGTCGCCACCTATTCTACCAAGGCGAATAGGAAACCTACGCAGTTAAGAGATCAGAGTAAGATACTATATTCAGGTCGAGGGAAGGTGTTAGGCACCCTCAACCCTTTCATATGGTTTGCATTATAATGGTCAAGGTTCGTGGCAAAAGATAAAGAAATATGACAGACAGTTAATAGAGTTTAAGGTTAATTATATGAACATGATTAGAGTTTTGAGGAAGGGGACTTCGCCTTGTTGCCAAGTGCCTACGTACCTCCTTATGGAGGATCAGAGTCTACGTAGTTCGGGGAAGGGTTGTACGCCCTTAGGATTAAAATTTGATATGGAGGTGTTTGAAGTTGTTTTGTGCTTTGAAAGGCATTTTGAGTTTGCCTGATTGAAAAGGATGAAAATCCGTAGTTTGGTATTAGAAGTTTGAAAAGGTTTGGGAAGTGTTTTAGGATTTGGGCGTACAACCCTGATTTTAGTATGTACTATTAACCGCAATGATCAATAGATTCGATCACCATAGTTAAAAGATTAGTAGTTGTATCGTTACCAATTTTAATTGATGGATTCAATTATCACTGATAACGAATAAAAGTATTTTTTAGGAATTTTAGTAATTTGATTTGTATCATTATCCCTCATAATCGATTGATTCGATTAAAAATAATAATGATTAAAGATGAGGAAAATAGGCTAATCATCGCAACCAATAAAAATGGTTGAAACCATTTAACCAAATAAACATTAATTACATTTTAATCAAATAAACATTTTAATTAAAATTATTATTGCCCATCACGATTAATCGATTTAATCGGAACGAACAACAAATTGTATTTTTAATATGAATATTATATATTAATTTATTTATAAAAATAATTATTATTACATAAATAAATATATTAAAAAGAAATAATTAGAACAAATATATTAATTAAAATATTTTAGTTTATTAGGATTAGGTGTGGCTGACTTGAGGGTTCATGGTATAGGTATTAATCTGGGTACGTTGGATCTATATGGGTGATTGGATTGAAGGTCCAGATCTGGGTGCATGGTGGGCTGCTACACTGCCATAGCATATAATCAAGATGCTAACTTATTCATATAAATATATTGACAGGGGGGTTCGAACCCGCGCCCCTTAGGTTTACACACACACACATGAGCCAATCCAGCCAACGCGCCTTGCTGATATATGTATGCCCCCCAAATGTAATAAATAAAAAAACAAAGGAACTGTAATTGAAACGCGCGCGCTAATGTAAATGAACAAATGGCATAGAGCCAACTCATCGTCTTCTTCTCAGAACCTGCAAAAAAGCATGTAATATTTGCTACGACTTTGCTACCAATGACCTTCGTAGCAGATACACCCAACGTCCTAAAAACCCCATACATGAACATAAATTTTTCGCGACCATGTCATTCGCTTCGTCCAAGTCCCACGAACCCCACTATCCCTGCAATTAACCCTAATTTCTCCTAAATCAGAAAGCCCTATTTCAAACCCTAAAAATTCGTCCATGGCATATTACGGCATAGATGTGTAAACACCAAATTAATCACTTAGAAAGATTCAGAACACCACGACAAACATATATACACATTCAAAACATGTTTATGGATCATGAATCAATGCATTCGAAACAAAGAAATTCAAGAACAAACCTGGGCTAATCGGAGATCTTTCTGGGGGTGTTGAGGTCGTGTAAGTATCCAGGCAGCTTTAACAAACACCAAATAACGTGTAGCGATGCTCAGAATCCTTTGAAGCACCTTCAATATCCAAAACCGACCTTGAGTTTTTTTGAAGACTTTTTGCTCTTGAATATGCTTTTTCCTCCAAATTTCCGAACCCTTATTCATATGCCTTGTGTCAAGTACTTATAGAGGTACAGAATTAGGTCAAAGATTAAGGCCCAAAATCATTGAATCCAATATTGCAGGTTTGAGAAAATTGACTTTATTCTTGAATATAATCTTGCTATTTTTGTCCTTATTTTGTATTGATCTTTCTCCAATCAATGTGCACGAAAATTATATTGCATTTGGCCATTAATGCTGATTGGAATCAATCCATATGCACCTCTTTAACAAAATATTTGATTTTCCACTTAATTAAATCATTAAAAATGAAATAAAAATCATTTTAAATCAAATAATAAGTTAAATTTCGTGGCATATGGTTTTGGGCATGCTAATGACTTGTGGACCAAGATTTAATCATAATAACATAGGCCCATTTGCAAAAATTTCCAATTTGAACCTTCTTATTTCACATTTTGCCTCCAAAATTTGCCCAACTTTGATCAAGCATATCTCACTCAATTTTTAAGCTATGAGGGAGTTCTAGGACTTTTTGGAAACCTCAAGATGTCCTCTATAAGCCACTTTGGAACATATTTTTCATTTGGAGCTTTTATCTTGATCATATCTTCTTTGACAAAAAACTGCTTTTGAAGGATGCCTGAAAATGACCTGTAATCTTTTGCATCATACCTCTCAAATGAAGCATTTCTGGCCTTGGCTTGTGAGAGACAAAGTTGTAGAGAATCCAATTTCCTTCAAAATAGGCTTTGAGTGGGGAATTTGTGATGTTCCATGTGAAAGTTATGCCCAGTCAAAGTTGGGTTGGCTTTCTCCTAAAGAAACCCTAAATTGAACCTTTTTTGCACTTGTTCATTTCTGAGTTTCTATTAAAGGAATCATGATCAATCTTTGACCAAATGATGGATATAACCTCACATACTTGATGTTGACCAAAATTGGGAGGTTATGACTGTGCTTTGATTGTGGTTGACTTTTAGGTCAAACCAGTTGACTGTGAATCTTTGAGTTGTTTGAATCATTGTGAATGGAATATGGAAGGCAAATTTTGGGGTATGACAGCTGCCCCTGTTCAATCTTCTTAAACCTGAAGATGTAGAATGGCTTGTTCACCTATTGCAATTTGATGGTGGAAGAGGATTGAACACTAGAATACCCAGAAATTTGCGCTTGCTGGTGCGGGAAGTAATGATAGGCTTAGAGATGCCATCCATTGACAAGATACTTGCCTAAAGCATATGCTTTTCGGAACTTGATCATTTGATTGTATCTGAGGAGAGATGAGGTGATGTCTTACATAAGACTACCTGAAGAGGTTCCCGAATAGGGTATATCAAAGGATGATGCGAAGAAGTTTTAGGCTTTAAACAAAGCTTAGGAATAATGTCTTGGAGAAAACTAACTATGGGGTTCTTCGAAAGAACAAGGTATGTCTTAGAAAAGATTGGATAAATATTTTAAGAAGGCTACCTAGAAAGGCATGATATATCTTAAACAAGACTCACCTAGAAAGGCTTTTAGAAAGGATATGGAATGTCTTAAACAAGATTGCTTAGAAAGGTTAAGATACGTCTTAAACAAGACTGCAAGGTTAACCTAGATATGTCTCAAACAAAACTGACCTAGAAAGGCTCCTGGAGAGGATGAGGAGGGATTGGATACATGTTTTTCTCTTTTATTTTTTTAAAATTTTTTTTTTACCTAGAAAGGTATGATACGTCTTAAACAAGATTCACCTAGAAAAGTTTTTTTTTGAAAGGATGTGATACGTCTTACACAAGACTCACCTGGAAAGGCTCTTAGATAGGATACAGGATACCTTAAACAAGACTTACCTAGAAAGGCTCCCAGAAAGGACATGATACGTTTTAAACAAAACTACCTAAAAAGGTTTCTATAAAGGATATGAAACGTTTTAAACAAAACTACCTAGAAAGGTTCCTATAAAGGATATGAAACGTCTTAAACAAAACTACCTAGAAAGGTTCCTATTAAGGATATGAAACGTCTTAAACAAAACTACCTAGAAAGGTTCCCATAAAGGATATGAAACGTCTTAAACAATACTACCTAGAAAGGTTCCCATAAAGGATATGAAACGTCTTAAACAAAACTACCTAGAAAGGTTCCCATAAAGGATATGAAACGTCTTAAACAAAACTACCTAGAAAGGTTCCTATAAAGGATATGAAACGTCTTAAACAAAACTACCTAGAAAGGTTCCTGGAAAGGACGTGGGACGTTTTAAACAAAACTACCTAGAAAGGTTCCTATAAAGGACATGAAACGTTTTAAACAAAACTACCTAGAAAGGTTCCTATAAAGGACATGAAACGTTTTAAACAAAACTACCTAGAAAAGGTTACGATATGTCTTAAACAAGACTGCTTGGGAAGGTTGATAATCGTTTTGGACAAGACTACCTGGAGAGGTAAGAAATTCTTTGATTGCTTCGGGATTGCCTTTGAAGAAAGACTTGGAATGAGGTATTAGAATTGTATCTGTGCGCGTTAAGATTGAATCGTTGATACGATCGTATTTATGCTGTAATTGGATGATAACATCCTTTTGATTATGAAGTGACCTGAAAAGGCAGCGTTAGTTTAATGCAATGTCATGATGCATGTGTCATGTAATGAGATTCTCAAAATAAATGAGAATCATGTATGTATGACGATCCCATATTGTAGGTTGTAAGTGATACAGGCGTAAGAAGGCCAATTACGCAACCAAGCTCCTTGTATGATACTAGAGCGATCTCTCCAATCATCGAAAGTTTTGAGAGACGTGTCCCTTAACCTGAAAGAAGTATCTTTAGAGAGAACTCGAACTTTACCATGTCATACCACGAACCTGATATGCATTGCCCTAGTATTTGAATTCTTGAAAGATATGCCCCTAGTCAATAGGATTCTTGATGGTAAGTATTGATTTGAATGTGAAGCAGATGCTTTTCAGAGTGAGTCATGCGTTTCGGTCGCGTCCGACAGATAGTGATTTGCTGAGTACTCAGAATGAGATGATGTTTTCTATAAAATTACCTGAAGAGGTCCTTGGAAAGAAATGGGAAATTGTCTTAAACAAGATTGTGCTTTAAACAAAGCTCAAAGGGACATGTTCGTGAAGAGGGTCAAAAAGATTCCTATAGAGGATAAAGACTGTTTTTAAGGAATGTGGCGTTTTAAACAAAACTTCGGAGAAGACATCTTGAATAAGATTACCCTAGACAGGATGGCAGACCGTCCTAGAGAAGACTCTGTACTTTAAACAAAGTTTGACAAGGTTCTTGGAAGCATAAGAGAAGTTTGATTATGTCTTAAAAAACTAAGTGA
The DNA here is from genome assembly GCF_029867415.1 of Vicia villosa. Lineage (NCBI taxonomy): Eukaryota > Viridiplantae > Streptophyta > Magnoliopsida > Fabales > Fabaceae > Vicia > Vicia villosa. The sequence goes on along the minus strand of NW_026705206.1, from coordinate 58,758 downwards.
AAAGATCGACAAGTATCTTAAAGAAGATTGCTTAGAAAGGAATATGTTTTAGAGAAAACTATCTGAAAAGATTCTTGAAGATGAAAAAGAGATACCTGGAAAAGCTCGTAGAAAAGATGAGGAGACGTGTCTTAAAAAGACTATCTGAAAAAGGCTCCTAGAAGGGGTAAGAAATATTTGAACATGTCTTAAAGAAGACTAATTGAAAATATTGAGAGATGTCCTATAAAGGTTCCTGGAAAGGATGTGAGAGTGGTGTTGACACCATCTGATACTGAGTGATCTTTGCAACGTGCCCCCAGGTAATGGATTTTCCCCATGGGCTATTCAGCGTCTTTGAGAGATTCTATGGATCTTGATTATATTGCCCCATGTAAATGGGATAATGACGGGTTATGCCCTGTGTACATCTTAGCCATCTCAGTCATGTGTAAGAGATGTTTCTTCTTTTGATAAGCTTTTTTTTAAAGCTATTTCTCCTGTCGGTAGGATCTTTTTTTAGCCATTAGCCATGCCCCATGCAACTTCTCCCTGATGTTTAAACATTTGAATCTACATAGACAAGTGTACTTTATAATGAAATTCATAAGATGCGAATGCATATGTCTGTCTTGAAAGTTTAAAAACATTTTTGAGTAAAACAAAGTTTTTTTTTTGTAAGAAAGTGATATCAACTCAAGAGTTATAGTGGACCTTAAGGAGTCGGGATACCTTTTGGTAACGGTGTGCTTTCGAACTAACCATGCTTCAGTTAGGGCTTTTAAGGGTTGTAACGTGGCCTGGTTCACAGTTTTAAGAAACAAAAGATAGTGGCTCAAAGTTTATTTGTACCTATCCTAATCTTCGTGATGTTCTCCAGTCCTACGCTCAATTAACTATACGTTTAAGTTCCAAAAGACTTTGGGAATTGTAATATGATGGTTCAAAAACCAAAAGTTTGTTTGCAAAGGCAGTCATTTTCCTTGTAATATTTTCTTTTTGTCGAGGGTATGTAGTGACTTCTTTTCGACTTTGTTATCCCTAACTTTTGCCTGAACTGTTTATTTTAAAACTACAGTCAGCGGGATGCCCCAATTTTCCTAAGTCTCCTTAGTAGGTTTTGACTTAGCAGGCCATTGCATTGCTTTCTTTTTCTTGGCGGCTATTGACTGTCGGACTTAATGATGACGGGGAACCATCGGTGATTATGTTCAAAGGAACAGTTCGGAATAATTAAGTTAACTGAGCAGCTACCCTACCCCGGGTCATGTATCAAGGGTTTTATTTTATATGAAGGAAAACTCCTACTTCTTTAGGCTCAAAGAGGTTGACGAGGGATTAACATCCTTATATCTCTGTTATTTAGGAATTGAAACAATGCCTGTACATCGTCAACACGGTCTGTTCGAAAGCGTAGTGTATGAAATTGTGGTATCATTTTCGTTATTCTCCCTCTAAAGGTGTACGACTTTAACGAGAGTTGAATATCACAAAGAAGAAAACCAAGTAAAAACACAGTTTTATATATAGTGAGAACACTAGGAATAAATCAAGACAAACGTAAGCAATGCATTAATGATTATTGTAAAGTACATAGCATATGTCGTAAGACTAATGTTTAAACAAACGGAAAGAAATTGCGAATGAAAACAAAACTAATGATCTAAAAAATCCTCCTTCGAGCCACCTATGGCATTAGACTTGTGAGGATCTTCAAACTCAAAGAGCCCTTCTTCAATCAAATCTTGGATCTTGTGCTTTAACGACCCACAATCCTCTGTATCATGACCAGGACTATCTGAGTGATAAGCGCACCTAGCATGATGCTTGTACCCAGGAGCGGGGTTAGCTGGAGCTGAGTATGGAGGTAGCACAGTTACCAGGTTCTGACTGAGCAGACGTTGCAAAGCTTGAGACAGTGGCATATACAACGGGGTGAATGATCGTTTTGGCTTGGACCTCCAGGGGCATTGGCCACCCTGTTGCTTTTGCTGATCCTTCCGTTGTAGTGCTGATGTCTGATTAAATAGGATTGCCCCCACATTGTTGGGTTCCTTTTTTCCATCATACGATTTCTTTGTGTGATAGAAACCTGAGGGTACCCCTTGTATTTTCCCGTTTTTGATCCCATCTTCAATTCTCTCACCAATGACTACTAAGTCCGAGAACCCTGAAGATATGCTTCCGACCATCTTGTCGTAGTATGGTCCTTGCAAAGTGCTCATAAATATGTCCACCAGTTCCTTTTCCATCAGGGGAGGTTGGACTCGAGAAGCCATTTCCCTCCACCTTTGGGCATACTCCTTGAATGATTTGTCTTTTTTCTGTGACATATTTTGTAATTGCATCCGGTTGGGTGCCATGTCCAGGTTGTACTTGTATTGCTTCAAGAATGTGTTAGCAAGATCATTCTAGCTTCGGATATAGGATTTCTCCAATTGCATGTACCAGTCAACAGATGCTCCGCTTAAACTTTCTTGGAAGAAGTGTATCATCAGCTTTTGATCGTGAGCATAAGCAGCCATTTTTCGCACATACATGCGCAAGTGATTCCTCGGACACGTGAGTCCTTTGTATTTCTCGAAGTCGGGAATTTTGAATTTGTGTGGGATAGTCAAGTCTGAGACCAAGCTCATTTCGAGGGTATCCACGTCGAAGACATCGTATCCTTCTACCACTTTTAATCTCTCTTCTAACGCCTTAATTTGTTCACTGTCCTTGGAGTCTTCCCCAGAGTTAGGAATAGACTGTTGTGTCTGAGGTGCTTGGTCTGTGTTGTCCACCTCGTGTACTCCGTATTGTAGATCCAGGTAATCATCATCCTTAGGGACATTGTTAGCAGGAATGCGAACTGTGCGGGTTGTCCCTTTCGTTTGTGGAGGAGGGACAAATCCTTCTTGAGAGGTCTCTCATTTCTCTTGGAATTGGATAGCTCTCTTGACAGATCGGACCTGAGGTTTGTCCTTAGCCGGGCCAAAGCCTGAAACAAGTCCTAGCAGCGGGTTTTCGTCGTTAGGGATCTCATCCTGAACCAGGGTATCCCCAGACTGAACCTCTTTTGCCTTGTCTTGTTTATCTAGGAGGGCCTTCATGAATCCTAGCATCTGAGCCATACCTCCTTTAACCTCTTCCATACTAACCTTTAGTTGATCCACTTCCTCACGAAGGATAGCTTGATTCTATTCCAGCTGATCCATTGATTTCTTTTGCTGAAATCTGGTTTGATAAGACGGTCGGGATGTTAGGTAATCCTTCCCAATGGTCCCTTGTTCTGGAGATAGAAGAGAAATCTTCTCTCAATGCCATGGAAATGACGTGCATGCCATGAATGATATGCTTTATTCGTATTTACGTCTTATCCACATCTATGGATTAAATGTAATAAATCTCTTTTTTTTTATCTCTCTTTTTTGAATAAGACATGGTGCAAGAATGCACATGATGCAAGAATGCACATGATGCATGATGAATAGAAAAAGAAATAAAAAACAAATAATGAACAACACAGATATATATATATATATATATATATATATATATATATATATATATATATATATATATATATATACACACATATAGAACATAATCACATAGGCCCTAGGTTCATAGGTTCATAGGTTCGACGTAGCGGCTTTAGGGAGCCTACCCTTTCCATTGGTATGTCCTAGACACGGGTCTCATGGAGTCGTTCGTAGCCTCCGAGACTTTTTGTCTCTTCGGATTTTAGAACAACTCATTTTATCCAACGAGGTTCGAATTTTTGGGGTAGGTTCTCAGAGAGATCAGCTGACTACCAAGTCCTGCCCTCAACAAGGTCAAGCCTCGTATTGGACATTTCCGGATATTCAACCCACCCCGAGTGGAGTTATCAATGAGACTCGTAGGCGATTCAATTCCCCCCTGATCTCAAGGATAACTCCCACACTTAGGTTTTAACACAACATAATATACCCAACAGTGCATATAAAAATATAACAACCAGGCAATTAAATATAAATATATTAACATAAATAATTAAATATAAATATATTAACATAAACAATTAAATATTTTTAGACAAAAATAAACAAATAAACAAATTTAAAAAAAATAAAAAAAATAATTACAAACCCTAAAAATGGCAAATTAGCCAAGCCCTAAAAAGTGGCAGATTAGCCAAACCCTAAAAAGTGCAGATTAGCCAAACCCTAACAATTTGCCAAACCTAAACCCTGCCAAAACCTAAAACTATAGGAGCATAGTATTCACTATTATAGTGTTTCCCCAATAGAGTCGCCAGCTGTAGCAACCTGCCCTAAAAATTGAATTATTAGAGTCGCCACCTATTCTACCAAGGCGAATAGGAAACCTACGCAGTTAAGAGATCAGGGTAAGATACTATATTCAGGTCGAGGGAAGGTGTTAGGCACCCTCAACCCTTTCCTATGGTTTGCATTATAATGGTCAAGGTTTGTGGCAAAAGATAAAGAAATATGACAAACAGTTAAAGAGTTAAAGGCTAATTATATGAACATGATTAGAGTTTTGAGGAAGGGGACTCGCCTTGTTGCCAAGTGCCTACGTACCTCCTTATGGAGGATCAGAGTCTACGTAGTTCGGGGAAGGGTTGTACGCCCTTAGGATTTAAATTTAATATGGAGATGTTTGAAGTTGTTTTGTGCTTTGAAAGGCATTTTGAGTTTGCCTGATTGAAAAGGATGAAAATCCGTAGTTTGGTATTAGAAGTTTGAAAAGGTTTGGGAAGTGTTTTAGGATTTGGGCGTACAACCCTGATTTTAGTATGTACTATTAACCGCAATGATCAATAGATTCGATCACCATAGTTAAAAGATTAGTAGTTGTATCGTTACCAATTTTAATTGATGGATTCAATTATCACTGATAACGAATAAAAGTATTTTTTAGGAATTTTAGTAATTTGATTTGTATCATTATCCCTCGTAATTGATTGATTCGATTAAAAATAATAATGATTAAAGATGAGGAAAATAGGCTAATCATCGCAACCAATAAAAATGGTTGAAACCATTTAACCAAATAAAAATTAATTACATTTTAATTAAATAAACATTTTAATTAAAATTATTATTGCCCATCACGATTAATCGACTTAATCGGAACGAACAACAAATTGTATTTTTAATATGAATATTATATATTAATTTATTTATAAAAATAATTATTATTACATAAATAAATATATTAAAAAGAAATAATTAGAACAAATATATTAATTAAAATATTTTAGTTTATTAGGATTAGGATTAGGCGTGGCTGACTTGAGGGTTCATGGTATAGGTATTAATCTGGGTACGTTGGATCTGTATGGGTGATTGGATTGAAGGTCCAGATCTGGGTGCATGGTGGGCTGCTACACTGCCATAGCATATAATCAAGATGCTAACTTATTCATAAAAATATATTGACAGGGGGGTTCGAACCCGCGACCCTTAGGTTTACACACACACACATGAGCCAATCCAGCCAACGCGCCTTGCTGATATATGTATGCCCCCCAAATGTAATAAATAAAAAAACAAAGGAACTGTAATTGAAACGCGCGCGCTAATTTAAATGAACCAATGGCATAGAGCCAACTCATCGTCTTCTTCCCAGAACTTGCAAAAAAGCATGTAATATTTGCTACGACTTTGCTACCAATGACCTTCGTAGCAGATACACCCAACGTCCTAAAAACCCCATACATGAACATAAATTTTTTGCGACCATGTCATTCGCTTCGTCCAAGTCCCACGAACCCCACTATCCCTGCAATTAACCCTAATTTCTCCTAAATCAGAAAGCCCTATTTCAAACCCTAAAAATTCGTCCATGGCATATTACGGCATAAATGTGTAAACACCAAATTAATCACTTAGAAAGATTCAGAACACCACGACAAACATATATACACATTCAAAACATGTTTATGGATCATGAATTAATGCATTCGAAACAAAGAAATTCAAGAACAAACCTGGGCTAATCGGAGATCTTTCTGGGGGTGTTAAGGTCGTGTAAGTATCCAGGCAGCTTCAACAAATACCAAAGAACGTGTAGCAATGCTCAGAATCCTTCGAAGCACCTTCAATATCCAAAACCGACCTTGAGTTTTTTTGAAGACTTTTTGCTCTTGAATATGCTCTTTCCTCCAAATTTACGAACCCTTATTCATATGCCTTGTGTCAAGTACTTATAGAGGTACAGAATTAGGTCAAAGATTAAGGCCCAAAATCATTGAATCCAATATTGCAGGTTTGAGAAAATTGACTTTATTCTTGAATATAATCTTGCTATTTTTGTCCTTATTTTGTATTGATCTTTCTCCAATCAATGTGCCAAAAAATTATATTGCATTTGGCCATTAATGCTGATTGGAATCAATCCATATGCACCTCTTTAACAAAATATTTGATTTTCCACTTAATTAAATCATTAAAAATGAAATAAAAATCATTTTAAATCAAATAATAAGTTAAATTTCGTGGCATATGGTTTTGGGCATGCTAATGACTTGTGGACCAAGATTTAATCATAATACCATAGGCCCATTTGCAAAAATTTCCAATTTGAACCTTCTTATTTCACATTTTGCCTCCAAAAATTGCCCAACTTTGATTAAGCATATCTCACTCAATTTTTAAGCTATGAGGGAGTTCTAGGACTTTTTGGAAACCTCAAGATGTCCTCTATAAGCCACTTTGGAACATATTTTTCATTTGGAGCTTTTATCTTGATCATATCTTCTTTGACAAAAAACTGCTTTTGAAGGATGCCTGAAAATGACCTGTAATCTTTTGCATCATACCTCTCAAATGAAGCATTTCTGGCCTTGGCTTGTGAGAGACAAAGTTGTAGAGAATCCAATTTCTTTCAAAATATGCTGTGAGTGGGGAATTTTTGATGTTCCATGTGAAAGTTATGCCTAGTCAAAGTTGGGTTGACTTTCTCCCAAAGAAACCCTAATTTGAACCTTTTTTGCACTTGTTCATTTCTGAGTTTCTATTAATGGAATCATGATCAATCTTTGATCAAATGATGGATATAACCTCACATACTTGATGTTGACCAAAATTGGGAGGTTTTGACTGTGCTTTGATTATGGTTGACTTTTAGGTCAAACCAGTTGACTGTGAATCTTTGAGTTGTTTGAATCATTGTGAATGGAATATGGAAGGCAAATTTTGGGGTATGACATATACAAAGTGTTTTATCTTTCGAAAAGATGTTTTGAAAAAAAGATCTTTAATTTCGTAATGATCCTTGTTTGGATATATACAAAATGTTGTCTTTTTTTGAAAGTTTTGTTTTGAAAAAACAATGATATATGAGACATTTGTTGTTTTGATTTGATTTGAGCAAGCAATTAGGATATCTACCCTAAGTTTATAAGGTCCTTTCCTATTTCTTTTAGAAAATTCTCCTTTGACCGGATGTAAACAAAAGTTTGGTCTTGCATTTGGAATAGTATAATTGATTTTGAAAAGAGTAACTGAGGGATTACCCTAAGAGGTGCAAGTGTGATTGTGTTCTGATTCAGATATTTTTGTCTTTGAAGTTAGTGACCTAACGCTTCAGTTATTATCTTTGACATACACGCAGTTTTATATGAACAGAATTTAAAATGCGGGAATGTAAAATGCGGAAAGTAAATCTACGCAATTACATCGATTGTGCGAGAAATGTAAACTACGCTATTTACATGATTTTGACAACCTATACACTCATCTATGAATTTAAATTGCAATAAGATAAAGGGAAGTATTTTTAGATTTTTTAGATGGTTGATTTTAATTAGAATTAATGCATAATTAATTTAATTAAAATGAGAAAGAAGGTAGAAATAAAGTTTAAACCTAAAATTAAGTCTAAAACATGTTCATATTTCTTATTAATTAATTTTAAAATAAAAACTAATTTTTTTGGATTTTTTGAAGTTGTATTGGAAATTTATTAAGCTAGTTAACATATAATTATATAAACAATTATACAAATAATTAAAACTTAAAGAGAAAAATATTCTAAATATGTACAAAATTAGTCTATAATATATAAACTAAATTGTGAGATTTTGGATCGAACTCTAGTATGGCCGAAGGGTAGCTTCTTGGTTCGACAGGGTTAAGCATGAAGTCGAAGGTTGTTCACATGCTTGTGTCGAAGATGCTAGGGTTGTTAGCATGTTAAATTAGGTTTTAGTGTTTAAACCCTAATTTGTTAAGTTAGCTTGTTTATTAAGTTGACTTGTGTAATGGGCCTTGTGGAAAAAGCCCATTAGTTAGTATGTTAGGTTTTATTATAAATAGCATACTAGTCTCTCATCATTGCTAAGCTGCAAATCCTAATTTAGGGTGAGAGAGGTTATTTGTTATTCTTGTAAACTTGTAATCTTGTTTTAAGAGAAAGTGAAAGAATAACAGTTATAACCAATTCTTGTGTTCTTATTCTCTTCCCTAATTCCCTATTATACTTTGTTATTGGTATCGTTTTTCACAACAAATTGGTGCGGTGAGCGTGGAGAAGATGCCTTCAACAAAGTATGAGATTGAAAAGTTCACCAGAGTGAATGATTTCGGTCTGTGGCGCTTGAAGATGAAAGCCCTACTGGTTCAGCAGGGTTGCTTGGAAGCGTTGAAGGGAGAGGCAACCATGAATGCTGCATTAACGGCAGCGGAGAAGACAACTATGATCGAGAAAGCACACAGCGCAATTCTGTTGAGCCTTGGTGATAAGGTTCTCCGGCAGGTATCAAAGGAGACGACGGCATCAGGGTTATGGGTGAAACTTGAAAGTTTGTATATGACCAAATCGCTGGTAAATCGACTCTACCTGAAGCAAGCTTTGTATTCATTCAAGATGATTGAAGACAAAGTATTGGCTGAGCAGTTGGATATGTTCAACAAGCTGATTTTTGATCTTGAAAATATTGATGTGAAGATCGATGATGAAGATCAAGCGCTGTTACTATTGTGTTCTTTGCCTCGATCACATGCTCACTTCAAAGAAACTCTCTTGTATGGAAGGGAGTCCCTGACGTTTGAAGAAGTTCAATCAGCCTTGTACTCTAAGGACTTGAATGAACGAAAGGAGCATAAACCTTCGACTGTTGGCGAAGGTTTGGCCGTTAAAGGAAAACTCTTACGAAAGGATGGTAAGTTCGACAAGAAGAAAGGCAAAAGCCAGTCGAAGACTTATAGTGGCGAAGCATCTGGCATTCGATGCTACCATTGTAAGAAGGAGGGTCACACAAGAAAGGTGTGCCCTGAACGCCTGAAATATCATGGAGGTAAGGATAATGGCAACGCTGCCATTGTTCAAGATGATTTCGAATCATCTGATGTTCTTGTGGTTTCAAGCAGTGACTCTAAGAAGGAGTGGATTATGGATTCAGGTTGCACTTGGCACATGACTCCAAACAAAGACTTGTTCGAGGAATTATGTGATCAAGATGGTGGATCAGTATTGCTGGGAAACAACAAGGCTTGCAAGATTGAAGGTGTTGGATCTGTGAGATTCAAGCTCCATGATGAGTCAATAAGGTTGTTGACTGAAGTCAGGTATGTTCCTGATTTGAAGAGAAATCTGCTTTCTCTTGGTGAATTCGACAAGAAAGGATATGTTTTCCAAGGAGAGAAAAGTATCCTAAGAGTCATGAAGGGTTCGAAGGAAGTCTTGAGAGGCGTGAAGAAACAAGGCTTGTATACCCTTGAGGCTGAAGTTGTAAGTGGTTCGACAAATGTTGCATCCACGAAATCTTTGTCGAAAACAGAAATCTGGCACATGAGATTGGGCCATGTCAGTGAAAGGGGTCTGGTCGAATTAGGGAAACAAAATCTGCTTGGTGGAGACAAAATCGAAAAGCTGAAGTTTTGTGAACCCTGTGTACTTGGAAAATCTTGCAGAGTGAAGTTCAACAAAGGCAAACAAAGAACACATGGATCCCTTGATTACATCCATGCTGATCTTTGGGGGCCTGCAAGGTGTCCATCACATTCAGGAGCAAGGTATTTTCTATCCATAGTAGATGATTATTCCAGAAAATTATGGGTATTCATCCAGAAGACTAAGGATGAAACTTTTGAGAATTTCAAAAGTTGGAAGACTCTGGTTGAAAATCAGACTGGCAGAAAGGTCAAGAGGTTGAGAACCGACAATGGCCTTGAATTTTGCAATGAGGCATTCGACAGTTTTTGTGCTGCCTCTGGTATTGCAAGGCATAGAACTACTGCAGGTACTCCACTGCAAAATGGTTTGGCTGAAAGGTTTAATCGAACTATTTTGGAGAGAGTCAGATGCATGTTGACTAGTGCGGGGTTAAAGAAGGTGTTCTGGGCTGAGGCTGTTGCGACAGCAACATATCTGATAAACAGATGTCCTTCGACAGCGTTAGATATGAAGACACCTGAAGAAGTTTGGTCGGGACATCCACCAGATCTCGACAAACTGAGAGTATTTGGCTGCATAGCCTATGCTCACATTAGGCAAGACAAGGTCGAACCTAGAGCTCTGAAATGCATGTTCATGGGATACCCAGAAGGAGTCAAAGCTTATAGGCTATGGTGCCTAGAGCCAGGTCACAGGAGGTGTATCACCAGTCGAGATGTTGTTTTCAATGAAGCTGAAATGGCTTTTAAGAAAACTGATGATGTTGGTCAAAGTACAGAAACATCTGACGAAGAGCTGGAACAGGTAGAGATTCCTGTTGAGGTGGAGCATGTTGATGCTGAATTGCATGTCCCTGATGAAGTCGAAGAAGAAGCAGAAGATGCTGAGGAAGTTGAGGAAACTGACGATGACTACCTATTGTCGAGAGATAGGTCGAGAAGAGTCATCAAACCACCTCAGAGACTTGGGTATGCAGATCTTATAGCTTATGCATTAATCTCTGCCAGTGAGGTTCTTGATGATGAACCTAGAGATTATAAGGAAGTTATGAGGAGTCAAAATAAGACTGAATGGCTGAAGGCCATGGATGATGAGATGAAATCTCTTTATGATAATCACACTTGGGAACTGATCAAGAAACCTGCTGGGGCAAGGTTAGTCAGCTGTAAATGGATTTTCAAAGTTAAGGAAGGAATTGAAGGAGTGACGTCGAAAAGATATAAGGCAAGGTTAGTCGCAAGGGGTTTCACTCAGAAAGAAGGTGTCGACTTCAATGATGTGTTTTCTCCTGTTGTGAAACATAGGTCCATTCGAATGCTGCTTGCCATGGTGGCACAGTTCGATCTTGAACTGGAACAGATGGATGTGAAAACTGCGTTCTTGTATGGTGATCTAGATGAAACGATCCTGATGAGGCAACCTGAAGGGTATGTCGAAAAGGGGAAGGATGATTATGTGTGTAAGTTAAAGAGATCCTTGTATGGGCTGAAACAATCTCCTCGACAGTGGAATAGGAGATTCGACAAGTTCATGGCACGCATAAGTTTCATTAGAAGTCAGTTCGACCACTGTGTTTACTTCAGATTTTGACCTGGTAATTCATTTGTTATTTTGTTGCTTTATGTGGATGATATTCTCATAGCAAGCAACAGTGTCGAAGATGTGATGAGGGTGAAGGCTGAACTCAATAAGGAGTTCGATATGAAGGATCTGGGAGCTGCTTCCAGGATTCTTGGAATTGACATTCGAAGAGATAGAAAGAAGTCGAAGTTATGCCTATCTCAAGAGGCATATCTACGGAAGATTCTTGAAAAGTTTGGTATGTCGAATTCGAAGCCAGTTGTGACTCCAACAAACCCTCAATTCAAGCTGAGTATTGATCAGTGTCCCAGTACTGATGTGGAAAGAGCCTATATGAATAGCATCCCGTATGCTAATATAGTTGGTTCTTTGATGTATGCTATGGTTTGTACTAGACCCGACATAGCATACGCAGTAAGTCTTGTAAGCAGGTACATGGCGAATCCTGGAAAGGCTCACTGGCAAGCATTGAAGTGGATTTTAAGGTACATAAATGGGTCTCTGAATAGAGTCCTAATTTATGGTGGAGCCTTGGGTGAAGATGGTAAAGCAATAATCGAAGGATATGTCGACTCTGATTATGCAGGTTGTATGGATTCCAGGAAATCTATTTCTAGATATGTTTTCACTATGTTTGGCACAACAATTAGTTGGAAAGCAACACTTCAGAAGGTTGTTGCTCTATCAACCACTGAAGCGGAGTACATTGCATTAACTGAAGCTGTGAAAGAAGCATTGTGGCTTGAAGGTTTTGCGAAGGAGCTGAAACTTCAAGGTCAAGGTATCACTGTTAAATGTGATAGTCAAAGTGCAATTAACCTGTCGAAGAATTCAGCCTATCATGAGCGAACTAAGCACATTGATGTGAGGCTGCATTTCGTCAGAGGAGTAATCGAGTGTGGAGAAGTCCAAGTGCTGAAGGTTTCGACTGAAGACAATGCTACTGATATGATCACCAAGACATTGCCGAGTTGCAAGTTTTTCCACTGTATGCAGTTGATAAAGCTGCATGAAGAAAGCTAGTTTGTTCCCTTGATGTTGTAGAGTTAGATCCAAGGTGGAGATTTGTGAGATTTTGGATCGAACTCTAGTATGGCCGAAGGGTAGCTTCTTGGTTCGACAGGGTTAAGCATGAAGTCGAAGGTTGTTCACATGCTTGTGTCGAAGATGCTAGGGTTGTTAGCATGTTAAATTAGGTTTTAGTGTTTAAACCCTAATTTGTTAAGTTAGCTTGTTTATTAAGTTGACTTGTGTAATGGGCCTTGTGGAAAAAGCCCATTAGTTAGTATGTTAGGTTTTATTATAAATAGCATACTAGTCTCTCATCATTGCTAAGCTGCAAATCCTAATTTAGGGTGAGAGAGGTTATTTGTTATTCTTGTAAACTTGTAATCTTGTTTTAAGAGAAAGTGAAAGAATAACAGTTATAACCAATTCTTGTGTTCTTATTCTCTTCCCTAATTCCCTATTATACTTTGTTATTGGTATCGTTTTTCACAACATAAATTTAATAAAAAGAACAAATTTTTTCTGATTTTTTGATAGGTTGAAATAATTAAAAAGCAAATATATAAATATATACTAATTAATTAAACAAAATATTTTAATTATTAAGAAAAATAAAATATTTTTGTGTCAAAAATTAATAGATTATTTTATAAACCATAAAATATTTTTGTGTCAAAAATTAATAGATTATTTTATAAACCAAAAAATATTTTTATTAATTTTTTTTTTTATTTTTAAAACTATTTTAAATTAATTTTAGAAGTTAAATCAAATAAAAATAGACAATATTTAAATCTGTGATCCTGTGTGGTAGAGGACTGAGTGTCCATGGTGAACCTGCATGTTTGAAAGCGTTGGATGAAACAATAATATGATCTGATGGCTGTAATAAAGAGGGAGCATGATATGATGGTGGATGGTGTGCACCGAATTCAAGGAGAATTCATTATTTTGGCTGGGTCCCACGCGCGCAAGGTGGACCAATGGAAAAGCAAAGACTGGCCACGCAGGCAGTCAACTTTTCAAACTTACTATTCATCTTCTTCTTCATATTACCTGCGGATTTTGCTGCAGATTTACCTGCGGATTTTCCTGCGAATATTTCCTTCAAATTTTCAATCTTTTGAACGACCTACAAAATGAAAATAAAAAAACAAGGGCCACCCAGATCACCTAATTTGACCCTTCTAAACATGATAGCGGTGTTAGTTTTGTCATTTGGAGCTTGCATCATGGAGAACGAAAGCTTCACATGTTTGAAGCTAAAAAATGGTGGAGCTTCAAAACCAAGTTAGAGCTTGCATGTAATCACTCAAATCTACTCTATGATGTTATACAAGAGTGATAGAATGATTATTTTATATTGATAGTGGCTGGAAATATGAAAACGAAAATTACATATATTTGATATTTTTTTGACAATTTTATGGATTTCTTTGCTATTCTCTTGGTATAATTTCGTGTGTCCTTTGTTGATGAAGTATCCTACTTCATTTATAAGCAAAGAAGTGCTGCAAATTGAAGCTAAGAAGCATTGATTGCTTGTTTGAACTTTTGATTTTTTTATATTAAAAATCTTTGAATTTTTGACCATGGCTTGATCTTCTTGGTCTCTCTTGCTCTAGGCCTGCTTTGTACCTTCATGCTGCAGAGTATTGATCAACTTTGGTGGCTTTAGCTTAAGAATGAAGCATGGTATCATTATCCTTCACCATTTCTTCTTTAATTTAACTTTAAATGTAATAAAATTAAACCAAAAAAGAAATAAAAATGTCATGGGCTTTAGTTTGGTCGTGGGAGGCCCTTAACATTGTTAGAATCATGTTTGGATCATGAAAATTTGGCCCCTTTTGGAAAAAAAACATTTTTGATCAATGTTGGTTTCATGCATTTTCCCAAAATATAGCCAACTTCAACAAGGCATAAATCCCTCAATTTTTATCATATGAAGGCGTTATTGTACTTTTTAGAAACCTCAAGATGTCCTCTACAAGCTACTTTGGAAACTTTTTTTCATTTGGAGAAGTTATCTTGATGTTATGGCCTTTGACAAAAAAACACTTTTTGTTGACTTTGAAAATGACCTGTAATGTCTGAGCTCATATTTTTCAAATGGTGAATCCAATGACCATGGGATCAATTGCATTTGAAAGATAATTGAATTTCCTTCAAAAAAAGCTTTGGTTGGAATTTTTTGAATGAACGAGGAGAGAGTTATGGCCGGTCAAAGTTCAGTTGAATTTTTAGGAGAAAACCCTAATTTTGAAACTTAAGGGTTTTGTTGATTTTTGATCTTTCCTTGATGAATTATGATCAACCAATGATCAAATGATGAATCTTTTGACAAAATATGGATGTTGACAAAAAAATTTATTTTTGACTGTCTGTTGACTTTTCGGTCAAACTGGTCGTCTGTTGACTGTTTGAGCTACTGACTGTGCGTCTAAGCAAATTGAAGTTTGAAAATTTGTATGGTGGTACTTTGAGATATATGGAGGTCCATGAAATCCATTTGAGGTCTCAAAAAACTTGTTCTCCTGAAAAAAACAAAAACCCTAGTTAGGGACTGTTTGTGTAGGAGACGGTTAAGCGTACCTGATTTTTGTGCAGTGCTGAGTCTCTGCTGATCATGTGATTATCAGAATACTTCTAGAACAAAAATCTTGGAATTTTGAAATGCAAGATATTGATTTGATTGATGGTACAAAACACGGAGAATTGCACTGTCAGCGAGTTTGACTGTCAACTGGCTGTCTGGGCATTAACGTAACAGTTAAAGTGAAAATTCAACAGTTAAAGTTAATTTTTTCTTTTTGTTTTTTGTTGTGAAATAAAATCCAAGATTATATGAAACTCCCAATTTTTAGACAGAAATTTGTTGCCTTCTTTCTAAAAAAGATGCGGACAAATTTTGGGGTATAACAGTTGCCCCTATTCAATCTTCTTAAACCTGAAGAGACTGATTGGAATCTGAAGGTAGAAGATGATTGAATATTTTAGATGCCCTGAAAATTTGCACTTACCTCCACCGGAAGTGATGTTGGAAATGGCATTTGAATGTTGTCTGAGAAATGTTGTTGGCAGATCGAAACATTACCTGAGATGGGCTTTCAGATGCCATCTGGCAAATGTGTTGATGGTTTGTTCATCAGAATGAATCCATTGATTATATCTTGATGAAGGATTTGAAAACCTCTGCGTTGACCGTTTCAGAACCGTCCAAGGTTATCGCTTTAAGTCTGGGAGGCCGATCGTTACGGAACTGTCCAATGTTTTTCCGTTTTAGATTTTGAATGTTGATCTATGAGGAACCGTCTGAGGTATCAGCTTTAGATCTTTGAAGGTTGATCGTTGTGGAACCGTCTGAGGTATCCGCTTTGGATCTTGAAGATTGATCGTTGTGGAACCGTATGAGGTATCCGCTTTGGATCTTGAAGATTGATCATTGTGGAACCGTCTGAGGTATCCGCTTTAGATCTTTGAAGGTAGATCATGAAGGAAACGTCCAAGGTATCGACTTAGATCTGAAGGTAGATCATTAAGGAACCGTCTGAGGTATCGACTTAGATCTGTGTTGCTTGTTTTGAGTTGATAGGTGATTTGGAAAGAGAGAGCTCTTCAGAATGAATCTTTGGCTTGATTATATCTGAGAGGAATGTTCGTCTGAATAGAATTCAGGGGAACACTGCATGTGACGAAGAACAACTTTTCTGAGGATATTCGTCCACCTGAAAAAATCAAGTTAGTGACATGCAATTGTTATGATGCATGTAATGTATATGTTGAGATTCTCAAACTAAATAAGAAACGTGCATGTTATGTATGCGTTTGTCATGAAACATTATATGCTATGTATGAATATGCGTATGATGTATGACTTATGCAATTTAGAGCGTATCAAACTTCTGGTTGGGAAAATAAATCCCTGCTTGTTATTTTGGAAATGAAGGCATTGATGATTGTTGATGATATTTGCTATCTTGTTCGAGTATACTCAGCTGGGGAAATTCCTCACGGACCAGAGTACTCTGTTGAGGGATCTTTAACTACTGCTTGGGGATGAAGGGTAGTTTGAACATTCTGATTTTGATGCACCTTAAATAAAAAGATATGTAATCCTCCGATGCACTATTTGACCAAGCCTCGATGTGGGGACCACACCTTCTGGGGATAATGCTCTTGAAAAGCCTTGCTGGGGAATAAAGTTTCTCGAATCGCTTTGTTGGAGAGAAAAATCTCATTGAGGAATTTGCTGAGAAATACGTCTCTATTGGGGAATTTTCTTCTGAAGCTGGTTTCGGGACGATGTCCAGATGATTGGGACATTACCTGAATGCTATTCGTGTTTTTCTTATAAACATCAGTCATATTCAAATGCATATGTTCATTCAAAATTTATCATTGGGACGTTTACGTATTCAAAACAGAAAAAATGGAAACACTGATTTTGAGCATGAGCTGTATTGATTTTGAAAGAGAGCCATAATAGGAGGATTAGTACAAGGAGACAAAATCCTAGTAGTAGGAAATTGTCATAAAACTTTGGAAAGTACTTATAAAGGGAAATAGCTATGTGAACACAATCCGGTCAAGTTTTAACTCTGCTATTGCCAATCTGTCTTTGAGTATCTCATCCCTCACTTGCGGGAAGAAAATAATTGGACTGATTAGTGCCTTTGATGTGTTGAACCTTGAAGGTGAGTGGGTAGCCAAACGGGACATAGTCGTACGCTTTATTCCCTAACTTTTGCCTAGGCTGCTTTTTCAGGTTTTCAGCCTACCGGGATAATTATTTATTTTTTAGTCTCTAACTTTTGCCTGGATCGCCCTTTCAGGTTTTCAATCCACCGAGACGCTCATTTTTGCCTAAGTCGCCCTTTCAGGTTTTCAACTTAGCGAGCTTTTCTTTAAGCGAAGTACTTTTTGACTATGTCCGCATTTACAGGGTGTGGGAAATCCTCGCCATCCATAGTGGTAAGCAACATGGCTCCGCCAGAGAATACTTTCTTGATTACAAACGGTCCCTCATAAGTGGGAGTCCACTTGCCCCTGGGGTCACCTTGTGGTAAGATGATGCGTTTTACAACCAAATCACCGGTTTGATATGCCTGACTTTTGACTTTCTTGTTGAAGGCTTTGATCATACGTTTCTGGTAGAACTGACCATGACAAATAGCTGCAAGCCTCTTCTCATCAATCAAGTTTATCTGGTCCAACCGAGTCTGAATCCAATTGTCTTCATCTAGATCAGCTTCTTTCATAATCCTTAGGGAAGGAATCTGAATTTCAATTGGAAGAACTGCCTCCATACCATAGACTAAGGAAAATGGAGTTGCCCCTGTTGAAGTACGCGCTGATGCGCGATAACCATGAAGAGCAAAAGGTAACATCTCATGCCAGTCTTTGTAGGTTACTGTCATTTTCTGGATGATCTTCTTGATGTTCTTGTTGGAAGCTTCCACGGCGCCATTCATCTTTGGTAGATATGGGGATGAATTATGATGTTTGATCTGGAATTGTGTGCAGAGTTCAGTAATCATTCTGTTGTTTAAATTTGTGCCATTGTCTGTGATGATCCTTTCAGGGATGCCATACCGACAAATGAGATTGTGCTTGATAAACCGGGCCACCACATTCTTGGTGACATGAGCAAACGAGGCTTCCTCTACCCACTTTGTGAAGTAGTCAATAACGACCAGGATAAAACGATGTTCGTTGGAGGCAGTAGGCTTGATTTCTCCAATCATATCAATACCCCACATTACAAAAGGCCAAGGAGCCGTCAGGACGTTTAACGGGACTGGAGGTACATGTACTTTGTCGGCATATATCTGGCATTTGTGGCAAGTTCTGGAGTGATGATGGCAGTCTGTCTCCATGGTAGACCAGTAAGAACCTGCTCTCAGAATCTTTTTAGCCATTGTATGCCCACTTGAATGAGTACCAAAGGCACCATCGTGTATGTCTTCCATAATCTGTTTTGCTTCCTTCTTGTTTACACAACGAAGTAAAGTCGAGTCATGGTTGCGTTTGTACAGGATTCCATTACTTAGAAAGAATTTGACAGCAAATCTTCTTAGAAACTTTCTATCGTTAATGGATGCCCCTTCAGGGTATTCTTGGACTTCGAGTTATCTTTTTACTTCATGGAACCATGGTTTTTCATCCATTCCTTCGGTATCAATCTCATTGCAATAGGCTGGTTCATCCTGTCTGTAAATGGTGATCATTGGCGCCTCATTGTCCCACCTGACTTTGAACATGGATGACATGGTAGCTAAGGCATCAGCCAATTGATTTTCTTCGCGCGGGATATGTTCAAAAGTGATTTCTTCAAAATAAGGAATCAAACTCAGTACATATTCTTTGTATGGAATTAGATTTGGGTGCTTCGTGTCCCATTCCTCTTTGACTTGATAAATTACAAGCGCCGAGTCTCCGTAGACCTCCAGAAACTTGATTCTTAGATCAATTGCAGCTTTGAGACCCAGAATACATGCTTCATACTCAGCTATATTGTTAGTGCAGTTGAAGCATAATCTGGCAGTGAATGGTGTATGTCCTCCTGTAGGAGAAATGATCACAGCTCCGATGCCATTGCTAAGTGCATTAGAAGCTCCATCAAAAACCATAGTCCATCGGGATCCTGGCTCGGGTCCTTCCTCTGGTCCTGGTTGTTTGTAGTCAGTAACTAGCATAATGTCTTCATCTGGGAAGTCAAAGTTCAACGCTTGATAATCATCCACTGCTTGATGAGCCAGATGATCAGCTACCACACTTCCTTTGATCGCCTTTTGTGAAGTGTACTGGATGTCATACTCTGTTAAGATCATTTGCCATCTTGCTATTCTTTCGGAGAGAGCAGGTTTTTCGAACACATACTTGATAGGATCCATTTTGGAGATCAAGAAAGTGGTATGGTTTAGCATATACTGCCTTAGTCGGCGAGCCGCCCATGCTAAGGCACAACAAGTTTTCTCGAGCAGTGAGTATCTTGTTTCACAATCGGTAAACTTTTTACTAAGATAGTAGATTGCATGCTCTTTTCGGCCAGACTCGTCATGTTGCCCTAGTACACACCCCATTGAATCTTCTAACACTATTAGGTGCATTATCATAGGTCTCCTTTCCATTGGTGATAACAAGATTGGCGGTTTTTGGAGATATTCTTTGATCTTATCAAAAGCTAATTGGCATTTGTCATTTCATCTTTCCACTTGATCTTTCTTCAACAGTTTGAAGATCGGCACACAAGTAGTAGTCATATGAGCAATAAATCTGGCTATGTAGTTCAGACGTCCCAGGAATCCTCTGACTTGTTTCTCGGTACGGGGTATGGGCATTTCTTGAATGGCTTTGACCTTAGCAGGATCAACTTCAATACCTTTGCTGCTGACGATGAAACCTAAGAGTTTACCGGATCTTACTCCAAAGGTACACTTGTTTGGATTCAGTCGCAACCTGTACTTCTTGAGTCTGTCAAACAGCTTGTGCAGATGACCCAGATGTTCTTCTTCGGTGTTGGACTTTGCAATCATATCATCGACATAAACCTCTATTTCCTGATGAATCATATCATGGAACAGAGCTACCATTGCACGCTGATATGTTGCTCCTGCATTCTTTAAACCAAAGAGCATCACTTTGTAACAAAAGGTTCCCCAGGGTGTTGTGAAGGTTGTTTTTTCCATGTCTTCGGGTGCCATCTTGATTTGATTGTACCCTGAAAATCCATCCATAAAGGAGAATACCTTGCATTGTGTAGTATTGTCAACCAGTACATCGATGTGAGGTAAAGGGAAATCATCTTTGGGGCTTGCCCGATTCAGATCTTTATAGTCTACACACATTCTGACTTTCCCGTCTTTTTTAGGCACAGGCACGATGTTAGCTATCCAAGGGGGATAACTTACAACTTTCAGAAAGCCAGCATTGAATTGCTTCTCAACCTCGTCTTTGATCTTCTTGGACATATCGGGCCTACTTCTTCGCAGCTTCTGCTTAACTGGAGTGCTACCTTCTTTGATTGGCAGGCGATGAACCACAATATCCGTGTCAAGGCCAGGCATATCTTCATAGGACCAGGCGAATATCTCAATGTAATCTTGTAACATTTGAATCAGTCTTTGCTTGACACTGTATTCTAAATCAGCCCCTATCTTGACTTCTTTCTTTTCTTCGTCACTGCCCAAGTTGATAACTTCAATTGGTTCTTCATGCGGATGTATAGCTTTTTCTTCTTGTTCTAATAGTCTTGCAAGTTCCCTTGGTACTTCACAATCTTCCTCACTTTCGTCCTCAGTTTGGTAGATCGGATTTTCAAAGTCATGACTGGCAATAGCAGAATCGTTATTAACAGGATCCAGAGTGAATGTGAATCTGCATTTATTATGTGGGTGTGTGTAAGAGCACATAGCTATTTGAAAATGAATAAAGTAAAGAAAGAAAAAGGATCACAAAATTTGAATATGCAAACGTCCCATGATTTTATTGAATGAACATGATCATGATATGACAAACCCTTATAAAAAGGACCAGTGTGCTTCGGGCAAGGCACCTGGCTTTTAAGTTCATGGTTCGATAGTACAGGAACCATTTTTATCTTTGAACATATAAACAACGAACACAGGAAATTGCATTTAATCCTGATCAAAGGAGATCACATCCTCAGCTTCCCAGTTGTTCAATCCATTCTTGTGAGTAGGGAATACCCAGCTGCTCCAGTTGCAGCTGTCTTCTTCGTCTTCCACAACATTGACTTCTTTGGTGGGGAAATGAGCTGTTGATTCTTCAGGATGAGCAAGATACTCTACTAGATATGAGAGCCCAGGCTGAAATACCTCTGTTGGCTGAGCGAGATACCCGATAAGATCGTCCCATCCAGTTGGAATGATGTCTTTGAGGGAGACTTGTGCATTTTGGGGAGCAGCGTACTGTGTCAGGAAATCATTCTCGTTATTTGGTGTTTCCCAGACTTCTTCAGGAGCGTCAGGGCTTGTGAATGTCATATTGTCTTTGAAATGGTTGTCCCATCCAGTTGGGGTGATGTCTTCAATAGCGATCTGCGAGCTCAGGGGAGCGGAATACTTCACCATAAAGTCATACTTACCACTTGGTTCTCCTAGTGTATCCCAGACTTCTTTTGGACTCGGTGGACTTTGGTATTGCTCAGTAATGGAACTTGTGAAACTTTTGCAATCTTCAAACTGATCACCCCATCCAGTTGGGGCAATGTCTTTAATGGCAATAAAAGAACCCTGAGGTGCAGTGTACCTTACTAGAAAATCATACCCGCCGCTTGGTTCTCCCAAAGTATCCCAAACTTCCATGGAAACAGGTGGAACTTCATTTGGATATTGCTGAATAATATGGTTCAAGATCACTCCATCGTCTTCAATAGCATCCACTCCTTGGCTGATGAAATGTGACATTAATCCTCCAGAACGAGGACTTTGATCGTTCTTTTGAGTTCCATTAGCATAGCCCAGACCTAGCTTATCGAACTTGTAAGGTACATCGAGGAGCTGTCCCCATACTGTGCAACCACCTTCTTCGATCACAGCTTTGGCATCTTTGAGAGAATCCATAGTTGGAGTTACTTTTGTAGCAGGAGTAACAGAAATGTGTTTGGCAGTAGAGACATCTGGAGGGACCACCTCAAAAGATTGGCAGGGAGTTTCGATGAATTCTCCATCCATCTCAACATACTTGGAGTTACTCAGATGGCTAACCACATATTCTTCTTCGCCATAAACTGTGACGACCTTAACTTTTATCGGATACTTTAACTTCTGATGCAGGATAGAAGTTACAGCGCTTGCCCCATGTATCCAAGGGCGTCCTAGTAAACAGGAGTATGCTGGATGAATTTCCATCACGTAAAAGGTAGAATCAAAGATCTGAGAGCCAACCCTGATTGGGAGCTTAACTTCTCCGTATACTGTTCTTGTTGACACGTCGAAGGCTCTCACCACAACATCGCTTGGTTGTAACACAACTCCTTCGAAGTCAAGCTTTTCCAGTACTGCTTTTGGTAACACGTTCAAAGAGGAACCGGTGTCTACCCGCACATAAGACAGAGTGGTGCCGTTACATTCAATAGAGATGTGCAGGGCTTTATTGTGATTTTTCCCAGCAGGGGTTAAATCGGCATCAGAGAAAACCGAGACCGTTATTCACTGTTAGACTGGCAACACAATTTTCGAATTGGTCGACTGAAATCTCCTGTGGTACATGTGCAGCTTTCAGGAACTTCATCAGGGCCTTGGCATGAGCCTCTGAATACTTTAGCAAAGACAGCATTGAAATTTTTGAAGCAGTGTGCCCCAGTTGTTCGACAATATTGTAATCACTTTTGCAGATAATTTTCAATATTTCCTCCATTTCTTGCCTCGACGGATCTTCAATAGTGACTTCCACCGGTATTTGAACTGGTTCAACTAGTGGCTCTTTGCCTCGAGCGTTGATATCTTGATTATGAACTGGTACTTGGACTGGATTAGTAGCAACATTTGGAGAAATTTCTGGTGAAAAGATCCTTCCACTTCTCGTAATCTTACTAGTACCCACAATATTATCAACAGTTGGAGTAGTAAAATTCATGGCCTCTTCAGTCGAGGTGTCTTGCTTAACTCCATGGACATAAACATTAGTGTCATAACTCCACGGGATAGCTTTGTCTCAGGAGTATGGAAATGGGGCCGGACTGGTGATGATTACAGATGTCACTTTGGGTGCAGCAGAAATTTTGAAAGGAGTTTTGGTAGGGATTTTCAATGGTATGTTAGAAACCACTTAGACGTCCTCTATTCTCATCCCATTTGCAAAAACTTCGCATAAATCGTCCATAGAAGGGAGCCTTTCAAACATAATGATACGGCGATCCATCCACTTTTGAATTCCTATTTTTAGATTCTCACAACCATTGGGTAGGTGTGCACAATAAAAGCAATCAGGGTCACAACCTGGAAAGAAACCAGCTCGTATTAGCTTTCTTTTGACTTCAAGGAGCGGAGTTGACAATTCTCTCACATCATAGATGTAAACAGTGTCTATGATAGCATTAACGGTCTTGTCGTGCTTTGGCATAGGTGCGGTGATGACATTTGGAGTCTCTGGAGGATCTAATTCAATTTCCCCAGCATCTATCATGTCTTGTATTTTATTTTTTAGGGCCCAACAGTGATCTGCGTCATGTCCTGGACAGTTAGAATGGTATGCACATGTTGCATCGGGGAGATAACTCAGAGAGGAAGTGTTGACATTCTTTGGAGGATCTTTCAATGTAATCATATTTGCTTTTAACAAATGCTGCAATGCTTGAGAGATTGGCATATTGATTCTGGTGAAGTTTCTTCTTGGTGCATCTGGTCGACGCGTATACTTCGGCGGCTGATCTTTTTGAGGTGCAGATGCGGAGATCAGAACAACCCCTACAGATTGGTGATGCTCACTTTTGTGACTTTTCTGACTGTGCATTGTATTGACTTCATTTCTCCCACTGATGGGCCTCTTTGTAGTAACAGAGGAGGAGCCTATTTGAATTTTTCCACTTTGAATACCGCTTTCAACACGCTCTCCAGTTAATATCAGGTCAGTGAAACCTGATGATGAGCTCCCCAGCAAATGACTGTAGAAAGGGCCAGTTAAAGTGCCCATGAACATGTCGACCAGCTCGCGATCAGATAAGGGTGGTTGAACCCTTCCAGCTAGATCTCTCCACTTTTGTGCATACCCTTTGAAACTTTCTTTTGGTGCCATAGACATGCCCCGTAGTTGAGTACGAGTTGGTGCAAGGTCAGCGTTGTATTGATACTGTTTGTAGAAAGCAGCAGCCAAATCTTCCCAGGTGTGAACTTTTGCACTTTCCAGTTGGTAGTACCACTCGAGTTGTGTACCCGACAGACTTTCCTGGAAGAAATGAATCCATAATTTGTTATCTGCTGTATGAGGTAGTATCTTCCTCACATAGGACCTCAGATGTAGTTTTGGGCAAGAAACTCCATCATACTTTGCAAAGACAGGAACTTTGAATTTTGGAGGAATAACAATATCTGAGACGAGTCCAAGATCTTTGAAGTCTAAACCAGGTATTTTTTGTATCTCCATAGCTTTCATGCGTTCTTCCAATAACTGGTATTTGTTATCACCCTGTTCGTCTTCGGAATGATAATCTTCTTCGTTAGAAGAGAGGGAGGGTTTGGCAGAACCCTGGTTGCTGTGGTTGTCTTCTCGATCACCTTCACCGACTATTTTAGGGATCGGTGCCTTTTTGGACCTTTTGACTGGGATTTTGACCTTCCTTGTTAGGTGACTTAAACCTACAGATCCTTTGGGCTTCTTTTTCTTTTTGATTATCAAGGCTTTCAGTTCTTGTTGCCCCTTTGCTAGCTCCATAATTGCTATCTGAACTTGGGCGTTCTGTGCTTCGAGATTCTTGACGCTTGTTTCGGAATCCATCCCTTCTAACTGAAATAAACAGCGAGGAGATGAGACACCGGTTATGTGAACCTGTTATGTAATGTTTATGAATGAAATGTATATGCAATATTTTCAAGGATCTTAGAATTTAGATTTGTTTTAAAAGAGAAACAAACATTTATTAGTCAAACAATTTATTTCTTTTTTTTCCTTTTCTTTTTTTTTTATTTTTTTTCTTTTTCTTTGCCTCTTTCGGGCTTACAAAATAAAGAAAATAAAGGATTCCTCAAGCCTCCCATGGACGCTTTCTCTTTGCACCCAGGAATGTGTTGATCTGCTGTTCTTCCTGGAGTTTTCTGGTGAGCTCCAACACTTTCCTCTCATAGTCTTGACAGTATGCTTTGAAGGTGTCTCTTTCTCCTCTTAGTTGAACCCAAGATTTCTGCAGTTCTTCTAGGTCAGTTGGCATGTCCGGATGTAGAATAACTCGAGGTTCGTCCCCTTCGATTTCTGGCTCAATAGTCACAGGTAGAATAGCGGGATATGGCATGATGAGCTTCTGAGCACGAGCCCGCACCCATTTGAGGTAAGGCTCCATAGGAATAGAGTTCCATTGTCCTAAAGTTTTGCTTTCTATTTTGTAGACACTGCCCCACGCATGTATAAACCTTCGTCAATGTCTTTGGGAATCATCTTCGTAGTCGAACACAATGCCACGGATAATCATGTCATTAGGACCGTTTCTTCGTGCATATCCAAATTGGCGCAAAGCTAAAGAGGGGTTGTAAGTGATGCCTCCTCTGATGCCAAGGAGTGGCACATTAGGGTACTCTCCACAACGGTCAATGATAGTAATGTCTCTTTGAAAGAAGTTGTTCCACCGGATATCTGAATGAGACAAAGACATAATCCTGCGAGACCATTGCATCCTATGTTCGTTTCTCAACACTGATCGGGGAAGGTGTAATGTGAACCATCTAGCCAGCAGTGGTACACAGCACATAAGAGTTCCTCGTTTTTTTCATGGTACGAGTGTGTAAAGAATGTAGAATGTCTCCCAGCAAGGCAGGTACCGGGTTGCGGGTTAAGAAAATGTTGATAATGTGTACACTTATGAATTGGTCGGGATTAGGGAATAAAACCAACCCATAAATCAAAAGATCCACAACTTCTTCAAAAGCTAGGTAACTTCTGTTTTTTAGTAGTAATCGAGCCTTTTCCATTAAGAACTTAGCAAGCAAACCCTTGACTCCACTCTTTGTTTCCCAATTGGACTCGATTTCTGATTTTCGCAAATGTAAGGCAGCAGCAATGATTTCAGGTTTTGGAATCTTTTCTAAATCAGTGAAAGGTAATTGATCTCGAACAGGTAACCCAATCAGTTCAGAGAACTCTTCCAAAGTGGGTACTAACTGGTAATCAGGGAATGTAAAACAATGATGTTCGGGATCAAAGAACTGGAACAGGACCCGTATCATGTCTTCTTCAAATTTTGAGGTAACCAAATGAAGTAGGTGACCGTGCTTTTTAGTGAATTGAGCATTTCTGGGAAATTCTGATATTAAGTCCTTAAGTTAAGATGGTACTGTTGAAATGTTGATCCGGACATAATCTCTGGTAGCGGGAGCCATTACCTGCAACAACAGAACAGAGGTAAACTTTTGATCCTTGAAATGATTAGTGAGAAAATGATATGTTTATGATGCTTATGATGTCATGATGTCAAACATGTGGCACACACAAACAAATCAAACAAATAGCCTTAGGTTTAAAGGCTTGCATGAGGTTGATATGTGATACCCTTCCCACTGAAGTTGAGTTGGTTAAAACCTGTCTTAAAATAGTATTCGGGTTCTATGATCCTTGGAGACAACATCTCAATACGGCGCTCGGATGACCGATCAAAATATTCCTCGAGGATAACTAACTTCGATCAATTTCAAAGCTAGTCACTTAATAGGCCACAAGTCAAGTTCAACTAAAGGTTCTAAGACAAATTAGTGTTTAATGACATTTCGGAAGCCTAACATACTCCTTGATCGTTTTCAAGAGATATCAGTACAGACCAAAGTGTCGCACTAACGGTGACTACCAGATCAACCGTATCGGTACATGCCGTACAGTTTCCTTGGTCTATTGTCACATACTTAAGGTATCTCGAGATTCGGGTTAGAATCTTTCACACAAGCAAATACCCAAACAAACCTTTGAAAAATAGAGCAATCAAGACAAGCAATTGAAAACATCGAAGTGATCTACACTCTAAGGTAACCGCTTTTGAAAACATTTTGTTTTTTTGAAGTCCCCAGCAGAGTCGCCAATTCTGCCGCCCTCGGTTTTTATATCTCGTGAGAGATACGAACTGACTCTTCTTTTGTTTTTGAGTTTTGAAAATCAGAGAGTCGCCACCGACTTTTATTTTATCCAATTAAGGAAAGGTTTATAAAAGAAACAGAAAAAGACCTTTAAGAGATTTTGGGTTCGGGGGTTGGTTATACAAAGGGAAGGTATTAGCACCCCTTTGTATCCATGGTTATCCATGGGCTCTTAATTGCTTAGCTCACTTGTTTGAATCATTTGCCTTGCCTTGAAATGCTTGTATGTGGTTTTAAAATACCTTTGTAAATTAACTTTGTAATGATCCTTGTGCGGATGTATACAAAGTGTTTTATCTTTCGAAAAGATGTTTTGAAAAAAAGATCTTTAATTTCGTAATGATCCTTGTTTGGATATATACAAAATGTTGTCTTTTTTTGAAAGTTTTGTTTTGAAAAAACAATGATATATGAGACATCTGTTGTTTTGATTTGATTTGTGCAAGCAATTAGGAGATCTACACTAAGTTTATAAGGTCCTTTCCTATTTCTTTTAGAAAATTCTCCTTTGACCGGATGTAAACAAAAGTTTGGACTTGCATTTGGAACAGTAGAATTGATTTTGAAAAGAGTAACAGAGGGATTACCCTAAGAGGTGCAAGTGTGATTGTGTTCTGATTCAGATATTTTTGTCTTTGAAGTTAGTGACCTAACGCTTCAGTTATTATCTTTGACATACACGCAGTTTTATATGAACATAATTTAAAATGCGGGAATGTAAAATGCGGAAAGTAAATCTACGCTATTACATCGATTGTGCGAGAAATGTAAACTACGCCATTTACATGATTTTGACAACCTATACACTCATCTATGAATTTAAATTGCAATAAGATAAAGGGAAGTATTTTTAGATTTTTTAGATGGTTGATTTTAATTAGAATTAATGCATAATTAATTTAATTAAAATGATAAAGAAGGTAGAAATAAAGTTTAAACCTAAAATTAAGTCTAAAACATGTTCATATTTCTTATTAATTAATTTTAAAATAAAAACTAATTTTTTTGGATTTTTTGAAGTTGTTTTAGAAATTTATTAAGCTAATTAACATATAATTATATAAACAATTATACAAATAATTAAAACTTAAAGAGAAAAATATTCTAAATATGTACAAAATTAGTCTATAATATATGAACTAAATTTAATAAAAAGAACAAATTTTTTCTGATTTTTTGATAGGTTGAAATAATTAAAAAGCAAATATATAAATATATACTAATTAATTAAACAAAATATTTTAATTATTAAGAAAAATAAAATAATTTTATGTCAAAAATTAATAGATTATTTTATAAATCTAAAAATATTTTTATTATATTTTTTTTCTTTTTAAAACTATTTTAAATTAATTTTAGAAGTTAAATCAAATAAAAATAGAAAATATTTAAATCTGTGATCCTGTGTGGTAGAGGACTGAGTGTCCATGGTGAACCTGCATGTTTGAAAGCGTTGGATGAAACAATAATATGATCTGATGGCTGTAATAAAGAGGGAGCATGATATGATGGTGGATGGTGTGCACTGAATTCAAGGAGAATTCATTATTCTGGCTGGGTCCCACGCGTGCAAGGGGGACCAATGGAAAAGCAAAGACTGGCCACGCAGGCAGTCAACTTTTCAAACTTACTATTCATCTTCTTCTTCATATTACCTGCGGATTTTGCTGCAGATTTACCTGCGGATTTTCCTGCGGATTTTTCCTTCAAATTTTCAATCTTTTGAACGACCTACAAAATGAAAATAAAAAAAAAACAAGGGCCACCCAGATCACCTAATTTGACCCTTCTAAACATGATAGCGGTGTTAGTTTTGTCATTTGGAGCTTGCATCATGGAGAACGAAAGCTTCACATGTTTGAAGCTCAAAAATGGTGGAGCTTCAAAACCACGTTAGAGCTTGCATGTAATCACTCAAATCTACTCTATGATGTTATACAAGAGTGATAGAATGATTATTTTGTATTGATTGTGGCTGGAAATATGAAAACGAAAATTACATATATTTGATATTTTTTTGACAATTTTATGGATTTCTTTGCTATTATCTTGGTATAATTTCGTGTGTCCTTTGTTGATGAAGTATCCTACTTCATTTATAAGCAAAGAAGTGCTGCAAATTGAAGCTAAGAAGCATTGATTGCTTGTTTGAACTTTTGATTTTTTTATATTAAAAATCTTTGAATTTTTTACCATGGCTTGATCTTCTTGGTCTCTCTTGCTCTAGGCCTGCTTTGTACCTTCATGCTGCAGAGTATTGATCAACTTTGGTGGCTTTAGCTTAAGAATGAAGCATGGTATCATTATCCTTCACCATTTCTTCTTTAATTTAACTTTAAATGTAATAAAATTAAACCAAAAAAGAAATAAAAATGTCATGGGCCTTAGGTTGGTCGTGGGAGGCCCTTAACATTGTTAGAATCATGTTTGGATCATGAAAAGTTGGCCCCTTTTGGAAAAAAAACATTTTTGATCAATGTTGGTTTCATGCATTTTCCCAAAATATAGCCAACTTCAACAAGGCATAAATCCCTCAATTTTTATCATATGAAGGAGTTCTTGTACTTTTTAGAAACCTCAAGATGTCCTCTACAAGCTACTTTGGAAACTTTTTTTCATTTGGAGAAGTTATCTTGATGTTATGGCCTTTGACAAAAAACCACTTTTTGTTGACTTTGAAAATGACCTGTAATGTTTGAGCTCATATTTTTCAAATGGTGAATCCAATGACCATGGGATCAATTAAATTTGTAAGATAATTGAATTTCCTTCAAAACAAGCTTTGGTTGGAATTTTTTGAATGAACGAGGAGAGAGTTATGGCCGGTCAAAGTTCAATTGACTTTTTAGGAGAAAACCCTAATTTTGAAACTTAGGGTTTTGTTGAATTTTGATCTTTCCTTGATGAATTATGATCAACCAATGATCAAATGATGAATATTTTGACAAAATATGGATGTTGACAAAAAATTTCATTTTTGACTGTCTGTTGACTTTTCGGTCAAACTGGTCGTCTGTTGACTGCTTGAGCTGCTGACTGTGCGTCTGAGCGAATTGAAATTTGAAAATTTGTATGGTGGTACTTTGAGATATATGGAGGTCCATGAAATCCATTTGAGGTCTCAAAAAAACTTGTTCTTCTGAAAAAAACAAAAACCCTAGTTAGGGACTGTTTGTGTAGGAGACGGTTAAGCGTACCTGATTTTTGTGCAGTGCTGAGTCTCTGCTGATCATGTGATTATCAGAAGACTTCTAGAACAAAAATATTGGAATTTTGAAATGCAAGAGATTGATTTGATTGATGGTACAAAACACGAAGAATTGCACTGTCAGCGAGTTTGACTGTCAACTGGCTGTCTGGGCATTAACGTAACAGTTAAAGTGAAAATTCAACAGTTAAAGTTAATTTTTTCTTTTTGTTTTTTGTTGTGAAATAAAATCCAAGATTATATGAAACTCCCAATTTTTAGACAGAAATCTGTTGCCTTCTTTCCAAAAAAGATGCGGGCAAATTTTGGGGTATAACAATATCAAACAACAGGCAAGCCAAAATATTGTACTCACTTGATGAATAGATTTAAGTTCTTACTTAATCTGTTTAGAATGGATTACTGTCTGTTTTAAATTAACTTATAATTTTGGTAAAAAATAGATGGTTTTTTTTCAAATATGTCCAATTCCAATTTGCAAAGAAGTGTCCTTCATAATTTAATTTTAATTAGACATGACGTGCCATTCCAGTCGTATTTATTTTCACGTTTGAGGTGTTTCACAACCGCCTGTAATTTCCTTTCTCCTCCATAACATATTTATATTTTGTATCAACTTTTATTGGGCAGGAAAGGAAAATGTGTTGGCTGAGTCTAGGATGATGGTTCCTGAATGCTGGAAGCGTCTGGAGGCTGCGTTGGAAAACTTGATATCTCTTACTTATTCTTATGATAATTGGACCAAATATGAGTTATCAGTTTCAGTGACGACAACAAGTGGATTATGATTAGTTCCTCGAATCAGTCTCATTAGCATTTTAGTTTCATCTATTTTCTAGAATCATTGATGTTATGTGTTTAGTTTCCAAGTTCATGTCAACATGTTCTATGAAATATTAGCATTTACTATGAATTGATATTTATTCTGATTATCAGATACTAATGTGAATATGTATTTTGAGGGAACTGTAAGTTATTTTGAACAAACATCAATTGTTTACCAAACTGAAAATTAGTATACTTTTGATGCATGCAACTTTGATTTGTAGCAATAAGACATATACTTCCCAATTAAATATTACTCTTGTTGCTTCATTCTTTTGTTTTATATTGCTGTGATGCCTATGATGTTTGCATATATGTTCAAAATATTATGTTATCTAGAGCAGTACCACCAGAGCTTCTAAGCAAGAATTTAGTTTTAAAGTGAGTAGAGTTTTTTTTTATAATTTTAAAATGAGATGAAACCGTGCAGCATTATATATGAGAAATTGGAGGAATTTATTAGCCGGTTACATATTAGAAAGTGGTTCAAATTAATGTTTTTTTAGAACTTTTTCTTTTGTTGCTAATTTTATGATTCTCTCTGAATCATATTTACTTGACAACCACTATTTCTTTTTCCGTCATCAGTTTACTCCGAAAACATTAACCTTCATAGAGGAAGCAAAACAAAGAGCCACATATATATTATTATTGGTTTAGCTGTTGGTGTTTCTGTTCTACTTTTGGCTACTGTTATATCTTGCTTAGTTATGCATAAAGACAAGAAAAAATATTATGAGAAAGGTAGGGTTCTAAGCACAATTGTTTCTTTTGCTGTTGGATATTTTTAGTTATTTGAGAATATGATTACTAAAATATATCTTGTCTTTTGTCAAAATTATTTGAAGTATTTTAAATATATTCTAAAAACTAAATTGGAATCAAATCTAATTTAGTTATGTAAATATATTTTTTAAACATGTACTTCTTTATAATGTTAACTAACTATTGTTAAGACTTGGTAAATGGTTTTTTTTTTTTTTTATAAATATGGTCGTATGGAGATGGTGTTCAAAAATTATTTCAATGATTTAAATTTTTTTTACTAAATTAAAGACTGATAAATACGTATTTATTTATATTTAAAAAAATTAAATTATCCTTTAAATGTTTTAATTAAAATTTATTGTAACGATTATATTTAAAGGTTAAATATGTTTTTGTTCCCTATAAATATCTCAACTTTCATTTTTAGTATCTATTAAAAAAATAATATATTTTAGTTCCTACATAATTGTTATACATGTAATTTTAGTCCATTATGTTAAACCAATGTGTATTTATAAATGATTATTTTGGAGACATGTTTAGAACTTTATAAAAAATTCATTAGAAAAAAAAATCTCAAAATTTGATTTCTAACCTTTATTATTTTCAATATCAACCATTTCACTTACAATCATACATATATGATATATACACAATTTTATTGTAAAAGTTATTTTTAATTATTACATTTATATAAATATAAATATGAGTGAAAATATTTGTTTTTAATACAAATTTAATCACTTCTATTAATTTATTATCATTAAAAGAATACTAATAAGTGTATTTTTTAATTTTAATTTATATTTTATTTTTAATAATCAAAATCTAACAATATTTCACGGGTCACTATCGTGATAATATCTTTTTTTATTTTAATCAATAAAATATTTATAAATGTTTATAGTTATTAGTGATATTTATAAATATTTATCGTTATTAAACATTTGATTTATCATCTTGGTGATTTGTTACGTAGCTATTTTAAATGTTTGCAGTTATTAGTGATTTTATAAAAACATTTATATATAAGTAACAACCAAGCCGATCTAAGATACTAAATTTTATGACTGAAATTCACTATTTTTACGGGTCACTATTCCCATAATACTTTTTTTATGTGAGTTTTATCACTGGAACTCATTATTTTTACGGGTCACTATCACCATAATACATTTTTTATGTGAATTTTATTATTGAAACTCACTACTTTTACGGGTTGCTATCACCATAATACCCTTTTGCCTATTGTATTTCCAACTTCTTTTTTAAAATAGCTATTATATATAGCTTCATTACATCTATATTATGTTTTATGAATCTTAATTTAACATTTCTCATTCGAGTTTTTAAACTTCTTTTTATGCTTTTGTAATACATTATTCATCTTAAGATTTAAATTACCCATGCAGACGCACGGGTCTTCTACTAGTATAGTAATTTAAAAATGTATTTTGAATATTTTAAAACTTGTTATAAAAAAATATTAATATAAAAATAGTTATTCTAATACATAAAGATGTGTTTAAATATTTTAAATTACTATATATATATATATATATATATATATATATATATATATATATATATATATATATATATATATATATATATATATATATATATATATATTCATCAAGAGAGGGAAGGTTAATGCATTAATGTGGCTATTATCTTCTCTCTCTTGATGAATCAAATGGTTGATATTTATTTCTCTCATCTCTCATTATAAAATGCTCTCACTTGATATGCTCCCTATATATATATATATATATATATATATATATATATATATATATATATATATATATATATATATATATATATATATATATATATATATATATATATATATATATATATATATATATATATATATATATATATATATATATAAAAATTTTTTATTTAAATATTATAAAATATTAATGCATTTTAAAATATTTAAACATATTTTAAATGATTTTCAAACATATTTAAAAAATAACTATTTAAATAGTATTATGTAAATATGTAATAAATTAATAGTATTACATATTTCTATAATTTATTTAAAATATATTAAATATTTATATAATTTATTTAAAATATATGAAATAAAATATTAATGTTACATGTATAATTTATTTAAAAAATATACAATAAATTAATTTTTTTAATCAAAATTTAGTGGTTCAGTGGTAAAGGACGGTAGAAAACATTGACATTAGTTTGAAATAATTAAATAAATATGTTTTTTGACATGTTTTTTTCAAAATAAATTCATAGTGAAGTTGGCTGGGATCTTTAATATGTTAACATTTAATCATCCACCCTTCTATTGTACCATGCTACGTGTACATTTTCACATTTCAACTTCAAATCACACGTCAATACCCAATTCCTCTTTCCACATTTTCACTTTCCACATTAGACGGTAGAAAACACAAGTTGCTTCCATTCTTGTGTAGGGGTGTGCATGGTTGGTTATTTTCAAAAACCAAACCATAACCATTTTAAAACTATTTAAATGGTATCGATATATAACCATAACCACATTTTAATCAAAACAGGTTATAAAATCGGTTATAAATTTGGTTATGGTTATATAACCGGTTTTTTTAAAAAATCCAGTTTTAAAAATTATTTTTTCCGAAAATATTTTTTTTAAAAAAAAAATTAATAATTTGAGAACTAAAATATTTGGATTTGGATAATAACCGGATTATAACCCAATCCAAAATAATTTAACCGGTTAATAACCATTTAATTATATCCGGATTATATGAATGGATAATCAAACATTAATAACTAAACCGGTTAATAACCATTCAATTATATCCGAATATTTAAAAGTGGTTTAGGTTTGGTTATGAATTTGGACATCAAAACCGGATATTTTGCACACCCCTATTCCTGTGCAACTTAAAGAAACCCGATATGTGTCTTTGTCCTCTTCCATTCGTCTCTTCTTCTTCTTCTGACATTCTTTCTTCTAGTCATCATGGATCTGGATCCTCTACATCATTTTCTCTGCTGCTTTTTATCCATCCTTAGTACTAATTGTTGGATTATACTATGTATATACTAGTCATCTAAAATATTATTATATATTGCTATCAACCATTGGATATGGGGCATGATATGTCATACCCTAATTTTTGACCCCCCCCCCCCCCTGAGATGTCACATCATATAGCATCTCAACTACTCCATCAACTCAAAACAGATACCCAGAGCAGTCACTTGTTCACCAAGTACTCAGATTAGGGTTTCAAGCCAGAAAATTTAGGCAAAGGATCAATCAATGATTGAATTGATCCTCAACACAATCATGGAGGTCAAGATGCTTCATTCATCTACATGTGATCTCCAATCTTAAGGCATCAAGCCTCAAGTTCATCAAGAGCACCAAACTAGGGTTTAGAGTTCATCAGAGACTGAAATCAAGGTTTTCACTTGGGAAGATCCTTAAGCTTCAAAACATAATTCAAAGAGCTAAAGAATCTTCAAATGATTCTCACATCAATGTTTAAGCCAAGATATACTTCAATTCAAGTTCAACAACTTCCAATTTCATCTGGTCCACTATTAGGGTTTTTGACCTAATTCACCTGGGAAGTTGACTTTTGATCAAGACATGATCCCATGGCTCAAAACATGATTCAAGGGTTTCCAATACATAATTATGATCCACTCACATCACTCATTTGAAGAGAAGAGTTTGACTCAATTGGAATCCTTAAGAATGCAGTTCATTTGGAAAAAGTCAACTGTGCAGGTCCACCTCTGACTTTTGAGAAATTTCGTCAACTATGGATTTTTGAAGATCAAAATTATCAACATATGATTATTAAAGTCATTTGATCAAGAAAAATTAAGAAAAACAATCAATCAAAAAGTCAACAAAAGTCAAAGTTGGAAAATTCAAAGACTTAGAAAAATTCTAAGTATTTTCAAGTGTTTTAGTCATAACTTCATGGGCAATTAACTTCAAATTTCAAGTATGCAACTGAAAAATCTTCCAACATGAAAGTTGTAAATCTTGATCAAATGAACAACTTTGTCACATATAACTTTTTCTCAAAAGATCAACCATTTAAGAGTTATGGACTCATGAAGTTCCTTCCAAAAACACTTAGAAAATTCGTAGTCTTTTAACAACTTTTTCACCAACTTCCAAGACTTTTTTATCCAAGATCCAAGATGAATCCTTCTAAGACCTTAAAAAAGGAGTTAAAGTACATCATCTAAGCTTTTTCAAAGAGTACTAAAACACCTCTTGACTCGATTGGAGCAAAAAGTTATGCATTGTGAAAGTAAGGCACCATAAGTTGGATTTTAGGCATGACCAACTTTGTATTTCACCAATTTTGTGCAAGTATCTCCTCAAATTGGTACATCTTCATTCAAATAAAATCAGAAGAGATAACCAAGAATCAATTGCATCATTGCATAAAATGGCAAAGTACAAAAAATTCAATTCCCATGTGATTAAGTAATCATTACAAATGAGAATTTATGGCAAAATGGTGAATCACCAAAGGAATCTTCACAATGCCAAGATTGTTTCCTCTAAACATTAGAAATGATCTTCAAGATCATATTAAATCAAGAGCTAGGGCTTGGATAAAATGGAATAAAAAATCCATCATTGCATTTTCAAGATACTTCACATTTCTTCATCCCTAAGCTACTCTCAAAGTGACCTCACTACACTACCTCACTCTCTTACTATCTCAGTCAATTGCCTATAAATAAAGGGCTCTTCCTCATTCAAATGGACACCAAAATCAACTTAAATCTTTGCTTTCTCCAATTTCCCTCTTTTCTCATTTTTCAAAAGATCTCTTGGCATGAAGAAGTGAATTCTTTAAACTAGAGCTTCTCCATTGAAAGTGAGCATTCTAACACTTCATAAGCACTATGTGGAAGTGATCTAAGTCCACTTTCCAGCTCTGCAACCTCAGGATCACCATGTCCACATTCAACTTGGGGCTTGGGCAGTTGGGTTCGAGTAGAAGGATTTAAGAGGTGTCAAGCCAATTTGAGCACATCAACATCTTCCTTGATGTCTAAGGAAGCTATCCAGATGCTCGCATTACTTCTGTAACAACTGAATCATCATTCTCCACTTTCACTTCAAGCTCTTGCAAGAGGAATCAAGTAGAGCAATTCAGAATCATTCAAGGTGAATTAAGCATTCCTTTAGCACCCTTGAGGTCTCGGGAAGCTATTCCAATCATCAAAACATTTTTGGAAGCTCTCTATCACAACCTTCGATCCCAGTTTCAGAGGTTAGTAACTCAAACTCAAACTCTATCATTCTTGCATCCTTTTTGATAAAACTCGATACCATCTTGTTCAACATCATGAGAGGATCAAAAGCCCGCTCATAGCATTCATTTATTCATCATGATCATCATTTAATTTTACTTTTAAGAATTAGGGTTCTTAGTGTTCCTACGATCTATTCTTAATCTACACGAAAAATAAATTAATTCTTAGGCCACCATTGGATTCCTCGTCCAAAACCAAGCAAGTTTCATGTTTGGATCATAGCATATGGTGGAGAATTGAGGGAGATAGAAATTCAAATTTTGAGAGAGCTTGAGGTTGAAGACGACCATGGCGCCATATTTTGAATTTCTGGAACGAGTTTATGATATTATCAATTGGAGCCATTTCCCTATCAGCCCACCCGCGTGGCTCAGTTGGCATGGTTTTGTCTTGTGAACCTCAAGGGCGTGGGTTCAAGCCTTTACAAGACCAAACCTAATTTTTTTACCACTATTTTCTTTCATTTTTTTTCCATAACTTCACATAATTAATTAACCTGTCAAAATTAATTATTCATTTTTTTTCCATAACTTCACATAATTAATTAACCTGTCAAAATTAATTATTTTTAAATGATTCTTTCATTTTTTTCCACAACTTCACATAATTAATTAACCTATCAAAATTAATTATTTTTAAATGATTTTCACACACTCCTCATTTAGCATATACTCCCTCCGTTTTTTATTATATGTCGCTTTAGCCTTTTTACACATACCAAAAAAATCTTTAATTTTTGCTAATTTTGTTAATATATTATAGGATGTTCCAACATTACCCTTTTTAAAGTTACATTAAAAATCTCTTTTTTCCAAATAAATCATTATGATTTGATCATTATGATTTGATGATGAAATATTTAAACTACACTTATTTCATTACTAAAAAATGTACGTGTGTTTCCACTTATCCCATTGATAAAAAAAATTCTAGGGGACAACTTCTCTACCCATCACAAAAAGATGGGTAGTGTACCTCAAACCAATCACATGATTCCATCTTATTTAACATATTTAATTATGTATTAAAATACTACAAATGTTTGTTGTTTTCAAAGCATTTTACAAAGGAGGTAACCTTACCCAACTTTTTGAGTTGGGTAAATAAGAATTCACCAAAATTCTATTCTCATTCCTTATTTTTCTCGTGAAACACTAAACCACTCCATTCTTTTATTTTTCTCTGAAACGCTAATTTTTTTATACTAAATTAATCATAATTTGATAATGGAATATTTAAATGGCTGTTATTTAATCGACCAAAAATATATATTTTTTTAATTTATCACCATTAATAAAAAACTTCTTATTTTAAAATATAAAAAATTAAATTTATCCATGGAATCTTCAACAATCTCTAAATCAATGGAATCTTGTACGATTTCTGGAGATATTAGATCTTCATCATCTTCATTATCGGAACCCATATTAGAATCCAAAGAATCTTCTACTATTTCTATTGTTGAATCTTTAGGATTTTTCATTGCCAATAATTTTAAAGTTTTT
Source organism: Vicia villosa (assembly GCF_029867415.1). Classification (NCBI taxonomy): domain Eukaryota; kingdom Viridiplantae; phylum Streptophyta; class Magnoliopsida; order Fabales; family Fabaceae; genus Vicia; species Vicia villosa. The sequence continues at coordinate 19,882 of NW_026705206.1, read as the reverse complement.
TTTGATAAGAGGAAGAATGAATATAAAGTTGCAGAATATATAGATTCAAGTTTAGGAGAGAATTTTTTTAGATTTTTTAATGGAGAGTTAAATTTTTTGAAAATTTCACAATTTTAATGGGAGAATTTGACGAGAGTAAATTTTTTTTCGTAGGAATTTGGACTAATGTATTGGAATACCACATTGAATGCATTGGAATACCCTATTAATTGAAATATGAAAATTGTAGGAATTTGGATTAATGTATTGGAATACCACATTGAATGCATTGTAATACCCCATTAATTGAAATATGAAAATTGTAGAAAAAAGAGAGTTTAGGGGCATTTTAGGAAAAGAAAAATTAATTCTACATTAAAATTACAAAACGACTTATATTTAAATACAAATATTTTTTTCAAAACGACATATAATAAAAAACGGAGGGAGTATATTTTATGAATATCCATAAAAATCACAAAAATAATATTTATTTGATATATTTCTAATTAGGTGAAAATGTCATATTTTTAAGTATTTTAATACTTATAAAAATCATAGTTTTTGATTTCTTTTCTCATCTAATCATTTTTAAACCTCCATGTGATTAAGTACTTTTGTTTTAAAACAATGTTTGATGTTTATACCATGTTCACCTTAATTTAATTGTATTTACACTTTAAGTCAAAATTGTTTTAGCATCGATCGATGAGCGATTAGGGTTTTCCTTCAACAAATCCATTCTTGTTTTAATTTTAAACTTCTTTCATTTCTTGGGCATTCCTTAAGTTGTAAGCCCCAATTCTATTTTCAAAACATATGTCAAGATCAAACTTGATCCTTTCTTTCATTGGGCCTCTCCTTGAGTTGTTAGTCCTAAACCTTTTCTGTAAATATTTTTCACTTGTTTTAAACCTTTTCCTACAAACACTCTTATATCTTTTAAACTCTAGTACTAAGAGGAACATTATTCCCAGTGAAACTACTCTTAGACCTTTGTGACAGAAATATTTTTCGTCCCAAAATAATTAAATTTAGACGGAATTTGCGATGATTTTCCGTCACAAGTATTTTATAAATAACATATTGTTTGGGACAAAATGTATATTATTCAGTCTCCATTTTGAGATGAATTGATATTTGGGTCGCAAATTTAGGATATAATTCGTATTTCTATTTCCTAATTTAGATAAATTTAATATTATTTTTCAAAATTTATTATATAATATTTAATAATGTAACTCTAAATTTTAAATTATATTTAACAAAAATTAATAATGTTAAGAATTAATGTTAAAAATTAATAAGGTAACTCTCTATTACGTATTATTCATTGTGGTCCACCGTTCTCAGAACACAAGGACTCGTCCGGACAGTCATCTCGAGTCGCTGTTGTCGCTGACGATGCACAAAGACTTTTTTTGTTCTTTTCGTTCTAATTTCATCGTTATGAAAAGATTCACAAATGTATCCTTTCTTTTTGATATCTTTGTTTCGTGCCCTAATTTTACTGCTTCATTTTCTCTAATTTTTCTCTTCTATCAGGTTTCAATCTCATTGATTGGCTTCCGTTGCCCATACTCAACGTACATTGAATGCCCTAATTTTACTTGGCATGAATATGTAGTTTTACTTATTTGGTTAGTTTGATCTAGTTGTTTTGCTTTACTCGTCTAGGTTCAAAATAGGAAAATAAGGGTGTTCAAAAATATGGTTAACTGAATTGTATACTTGAACTGAACTCCACTGCACCATAAAAAACTGAACCACTTAAATGGTTAATGAACTGAACTATTTAATTTAAACAATTCAAATTCAATTTAAAATTGGTTAAGAATCTGTTTCCTTTTATAAACTTATTTAATTATATATAAAAAATTCTGAAAGTTTTTTTTTTAAAATTATAATATTTTTTCTTAAAATATAAAAATAATTGAAAAAAATTTGTGACAATTTTTTATTTCAAAATATAAAAAAATATGAAATTTTTTTCTTCCAAAAATAAAAAATAATTTGAAAGAAAATTAATGAAATAAAAGATAATAATTGAAAATATTGGGAGATGCTTGAATGAAAATTATTTCGTGATAACAATATTATAATGTGATACACTGATCCATATCACATAAACTATTATATATAGGCGCCTTTTGAAAAGATTCACTCATGTTTTCGCCCCTGCCATATAGACGCCTTTTGAAAAACCCCCTGCAAAAAAAGAGTTGCATGAAATCCCCTAACATTTGAAGATTCTCTCATTTGAACATTTGACATTAGTATTAATCGTGTTTTCTTCACTTCTTTTATTAGATATTAATTATTGAAAAGGGGGTTTATCTGTAGCTAAATTAATTAATTTTTTTTTTAATTTTTTCTTAAATTTTTGAAATTTTCTAAGTTTTTTTATCTCATTTCTTTAGATAAAAAATATTGGTAGACGTTAGATGGTCCAGTGGTGATTACGCTGGACTTGGTAGGGAGGACCACAGAATGACAAAGTTTATAAAAATTAACCAAAACCAATATCAAAAATTTAATTGGTAAATGATTTATTTAGTTAGGATAATATATATCTTGGTTTGTCTTATAACATACTTAGTATGTATATATCTCTAAACTAGTGCATACTAAGAGTTTAGAAAAAGTTCCGCATAAGGATGAACTTTTAAAAAGTGTCACACCAAGAATGGGTTGGGGTTTACAATTTTGTTGATAAGAGATCAAATGATACATTTATCAGTATTAAAACATTTTCTACTTTATGTTTATTTGGTTTGTCCAAATAGAAAAAAGTCTAGACTTGCTGTATACTACCATATATTTCAAATTTGTTTTGGTATGTTTTTAGCTGCTAGTCTTAGTGTTATGTTGATGAGAACCTGGAATGCAATGTTGGCATTTTTTTTTTCTATGCAGTTGTTTATGATACATTCATGATTAAAGCTGTTGGAAGAATGAATACAAATGGTAGAATGTATGGACTTGATTTGGATGGAAGTATGTGAACCAGTGTCTCAAAATCTAGTCAAATAAAAACTCAAATCATATTGATATTAGTGGTGTGAGTGGAGAGGATGAGACGAGAATAAGATAAAAGATTGAAGACCAACAACCTTTTGGATATTGGTTAAACTCTTATATTTTGTTATTTAAAATACATATAAGTTATGTTTATGATAAAACAATTTGTAAATTGACAAGTTCCAAATATTTCTAGTAATTTAGCATGAATTTGTACGCATATATGTCCATGGTAATTTAGAATATTAAAATTCGCATAATTTGTTTAAATTATGCATAATTTTTATCATTATACATTTAATTCTGCATGATTTTCTGATTGGTAACGGTGTGTTCTGTCAGCAGATGATGTCTAGACATTTGTCCTGACACTGTAGTTTGTGTTGAGACATCTGTCTTAACGTCTGTCTATGCTGCTTATCATTTTGTAATTTATGCCAGCACACTTATAATCTAGTTTGATTTATTCTGTTCTTTTCTATTTGTTCACAGATGTTGTAATATTTGTCTTGACATCATGATATGATGTTAGAACATCAGCAGTGACATGTATTGTTAGTGCTAGATTTTCAATTGGCATAAGAGTAGACACACTGTTCTGTTTATTGGGTGAGCTCTAGGGAGATAATTTTCTGGTACTGTATGTGTATGTCTCTGGGAAAGTTAGAATGATAGCATTCTGGAAATCATTGGACAACAGAATCTTCAATTTTATCAGGATAGGAGAATCCCGGTCCTGGATACAGAAGGGAAGCATATGAATTGGCTCCTTGTAACTCTGAAGATGTCAAATCCATAATCAATGGAGTTGATGAACACTTGTTCAAACTGATTATCACATGTGTTGTTGTCAAAGATACTTGGAGATTCTCAAGTCCACTCATAAAGGCACATCCAGGTGTTTTTGGGAGAAAAAGTCTAGAAGAAAGGATGATCAAGATGAAGTTACTCATGTCTCCACCCAAGAGATTTGAAAGTGACAACCATTGAAGAAATATAAGATATCAACAACATGAGAGTGTGAACTTGTTGGGAACTTCAGTTTTTTGGCTGGTTCAAATGACAGTCCAAAATAATAGAACAAAAGCAAGGCTTTTGTCTCAAACTCTGTAGGAGGTTGTAACTTAATCTCTGGTGAAGGGTTATTTTAATGCTATTGAGCATTTCAGGTTCTGGGAAAGTGAATAAAAGGTCGACGCTAGATGTCAGGGACATTAGCAAGATCCTTCATGATCAAGTAAAGTTGGATCTAAAATATATAAAAAAATCAGTGCAATATATGTGAAGGCTTTGGACTTGATTTGGCAGAATGCCTTACCTTCCTCAAGAAACAACTGAAGCGGGCTCCCTATCTCCAGATCTGTTCAGGATAACTCATGATAAGCGAGCTACTTCCTGTAAAGATTTGTGCATCAAGTGAATAAGTATGCCAACAAGGAGAAAAACAAAAGGTAACTGTTTGGAAAAATTAAATTGTATTTTTTTCTTCAAAATTTGAATACTTTTGGAATCAAACCCAGTACTAGAAGGTCGCCAAGCACATTTCAACCAACTGAACTACTGCATATTATTGAAAATGAATGCTTTTTATCCATTTTATATTAGGCTTTTCGTTTAAAATAAATGATTTTTGTTAATATAAACTAACATATATTAACGTTAATATTTATATAGTATACATTAATGTTTTTTAATATTTATTAAATTACACCTTTAACATTTATATATTACACGTTAATATTTATATAATATATTAATGTTTTTTAATATTTATTAAATTACACCTTTAATATTTATATATTAATTTTATTATAATATTTTTTATAATACTAATTTTATTTAATATACTGTACATTAACATTTTATAATATTAATTTTATTTAATATTCTGTACATTAACATTTTATAATATTAATTTTATTTAATATATTGTACATTAACATTTTATACATTTTATAATATTAATTTTATTTAATATACTATATATAGTTAATATTATGTTTTATAAATTTTATAACATTTTTTAAATATTAACGTTTTAACATTTTACAAATATTAATATTTATAAATATTAATGTTTAAAATTGTATAAATTATAACGTTTTACATATTAATATATTATATTAACGTTTTATAAATTTTTTAACATTTTATAATATTTTATAATACTTTTAAATATTAACGTTTTATAATTTTTTAACGTTTTATAAACTAACAAATATTTTTTTATAAATTATCATTTTTTATGTATTAATGTTTTTTTTTTATATATTAACATTAATATATTAACGTTTCTTATAATATATATTAAAGTTTAATGTATTAAATGTTTAATGCACTAACGTTAAAATTTATGTATTAAAGTTTAATGTATTAACATTAATGTATTAACGTTTTCTATAATATATATTAACAGTATATATATTAACGGTATGTAAAGTACATTAATATATTAACGTTTTTTATAATGTAACTTTAATGTTAAATTATTAAATAAATATTAATTATAAGTATTATTTACATTAGACAAGTTGTTAAAATATTAAATAAATACAACTACAGTATAACATAAAATTTGCAAAACAAACATATAATATAAAAAGAAATTAAATGAGTTGGTTTAGTGGTTGGGTAATGGCATGCTATACATATGGTCCAAGGTTCAATCCCCATGGGAACCATTTTTTAGAATTAATAATCTATATTATTTAGTAGACAAATCCAGTCAGCCAAACAAACAAAGGATAGGTTCTAAAAGAGACAATGTTTGGTTGAGTCAATGTTGTTAAACAAAATGTCATAACTTCATTGAATTGGAAATGCCACTTATGTGGTAAAAGATAAGCATATCAGACCACTTTTTTCTCAAAATGTATGTCTATCCCAAAGGTTGACCAAGCAGGGGATACTACTCAAGGAAGGTGTTTCCATTAAGCTTTTTTTTTTATGCAAAGGAAGACGGGTACATCTTCTTCGGCAATGGCTGTTCCAAACACTGATTAGAATAAAAGAGTTATGATGAACTCTATGTATCACTCCATCTTCCATGTCTATTTGGCAATGATGCCGAAATTGGAGAGAATTGAGAAACTGGATGGAATAAAATTTTCTAGTCTTGATAAGGTTCTTCTTACTAAAGAACTAATGACTAGTGTGATAAACATGAGCCAGATGTGTCTGGTCACTAATGAGATGAATGAAGACCGATAAGAGAACTAAGTTCAAAGACAATTATTATTTGTGTGGTACCACAAGAAACCACTTGATCATCCACATGCATAATGATCAAAAAAAGATGAAACCCAAATGTCATACCAAAATTGGTAACATCAGAGTTTTGACAAAGTTCTAGAACTTCCCATCATGTGACCAATGAGGTCAATACAAGGTGAGAGACTTACTGTGAATACAAGTCCACACTCACAAAGGAGTTTTTGATCCATGGAAAACTCCACAAGCAAACAAGCAACAAGGCACAAGCAAAAGAACTCAAGGAAAAACAAATTTGGCTATTCAAGACAAATCAGGTCGACCTGCTCTGCATCTAGGTCGACTCAAAACAAGGAAAACAAGGAAGATTCAGAAATGCCACAGATAGGTCGACCTAATCACACTCCAGGTCGACCTAAAATGATGAAATTTACACACCTCACTGTTAGGCCGACTCACATAACAACTAGGTCGACCTAAACTGAAGAAAAGTCTTCAGAACATGTTTCAACAGAATTCTGGTCGACCTAAACCTTCGACAGGTCGACCTAACTGGCAAGAATTTCATCCAAGTTGAATCCAGTTCTGTTAGGTCGACCTAAGCACTACAAGAGGTCGACCTATTTGCTCAAAAAGGCCAAAATTGCAGATCTGCTATGCTCCAACTGACCAGCTCTCATATATATTATCTAATGTCAATTATTGAAGAATTAACACCAACTACTGAAAGATACACAAAGGCTTCTCATCTTCGATCATCGACACAACTCCAACACAACTACACATAATCATTTTTGCATTAAGGGTTTGCGTTCAAGATCGATAACGTCCATGGAACGGAATTGAAGATTCCTAGTGGGTGAAGATTTGTGGGGTTTTTGGTGAATAAAATCTGCGGGTTTTGTCCTCCAAGATTGGTGAATTTTGGGGGTTTTTATCAAGAGGCTTCATCAAGGATCCAGCTAAGTTTGAAGATTGAAGAACAAGGGTTCAAGCAATTCAAGACACTGCAGAAAGGGATCAAAGTGAAGCTCTTGGAAGACCTTGATCTGGCTCAAGATTAAGGGGGAAGAAGATTCAAAGGATCGACAAAATCGGTTTATTGTTTATCGCTTTGTTATCTTCTTTATATAAACTGCTTTCAATAATAATGGAAGACTTCCCAATTCCCGTTTGGAATTGGGGGCAGATGTAGTCGTAGCGAGGACGATCGACGAACTGCCTGAACAAATATCGTGTTGTTATCGCTTTTATCTTTTCATTTACGTTCTGTTCATATTTGGTTATAATTGCAAATTGATCAACGATTCAAGTGTTAAAATTGTGTATTAAGAACTTGTGTAAACATCACAATTCACCACACATTGAATCACAATCAATTTGAATATTATCACCAAGTGTTTGTCTTTTTGCTTCATCCATTATCAAAGCATTGGAAACAAAGTTTATCAAAATAGAAGTTAATCGTTTTTCATTGGTGTAACGAATTGCTTCAATAGTATATCCTTTCATTGTTAATCCCAATCATTTTGTGGTTTTATCACATATACAACCTTTTCAATACCGGTCCGGAATAGACGCGAGTCGATTCAGAACCGCTTTCGCTTAAGTTTGAAATAATTCCGAAAAATTTTGAGAGATCTATTCACCCCCCCTCTAGATCCTTAAGCCTAGCGTCTAACAAGTGGCATCAAGAGCTCTGGTTTATTCCGTGCTACGTGAAACACTTATTGGAAAGATGGCTTCCGGACCTAAAGGGGCTCACAATAGAGCTCCAGTTTTCAACGGTGAAAACTATGGCTATTGGAAGGATTGTATGTGTGTTCACATCAATGCCATTGATAGGAACATTTGGACAGCAATTGTCAATGGTCCCTTTCATATCACCATGACAAATGCAGCTGGTGCCGTTGTTCCAAAACCAGAAAATACTTGGGATGCTGAAGATGAAAAGAGATATGGATACGATTGGAAAGCGAGAAACATTCTAATCTCAGCTCTAGGAGTTGATGAATACTATCGCGTTTCCCATTGTATATCCGCTAAAGCTATGTGGGACACATTGCAAGTTGCCCATGAGGGAACGGATGATGTCAAACTAGCTAGAATCAATACGTTAACTCAAGAGTTCGAACTCTTTCACATGGAAGATGGTGAATCCATCGAAAACATGCAAAAGAGATTTGTACATTTGAAAAATCGTTTAAATTCTCTTGATAGACCTGTTTCCAATGCAGTTGCTACTAACAAAATCTTGAGATGTTTGAACAGGGAATGGCAACCCAAGGTTACGGCAATAAAGGAAGCAAATGATCTAAATACCTTAGACATCACCACTCTCTTTGGTAAACTAGAAGAACATGAACAACATCTTAAATGCCTTGACATGCATGAGAAAAGGGCAAATAAAGATAAGAACATGGAGAAAGAGGTAGAGAAGAAGTCAATAGCTCTAAAATCTTCAAGCTCCAAGACCTCAAAGCAAGAGCTAGAGGATAGTGATACAAGTGATGATGAAGACTCCGATGATGAGGAAATGGGACTGTTTGTGCGAAGATACAACAAATACCTAAAGAAAAATGGAGCAAAACATTCCGACAAAGGCTTGATCAACTATAGAAAGCAATCAAACAAGTTCAAACAAGATGAGAATAACAAAGGAAAAATCAAAGGTCCTTGCTTCAATTGTGGCAAAGTCGGTCACTACAAACCGGATTGTCCATACCTTAAGAAGGAGAAAGAGAAGAACCAAAGCAAAGGTCACAACAAATCTAGAAGAGCCTACATAGCATGGGAAAGTGATTCATCTAGTGAAAGCTCATCAAGCGATGAAGAAGAATCAGCAAACTTATGTCTTATGGCTCATCAACACAAGAAAAAGAAACGTGTAAGTCATCTTAAACCTGAATTTGTAGATAAAGTATCTCATTCTCAATTAAAACTTGCTTTTGAAGAATTACATAGAGACGCAATTAAAGCTTTCAAAATTTTGGCCTCAAATAAGAAAATCTTTTCATATCTTGAATCAAAAGTTGAGAAAACCGAAAAGGATAGGAAGCTTTAAAACAATCTATGCTAGATATTCAAAAGGATAAAGTTGAGATAGATCCTACATCATGGTTTGGTTGTGAGACGTGTCATATTTGGCAAAAAGAAGTAAGAGATCTAAAAGTCAAATCAGATAAGGCTCTACAACCAAAAGTGACTTTTGCAGTTGATCCGAATAAGTTCAAAAGATCGTATACTCCCTTATATAGTAAATACACTTTTGTACCAAAAGTATCAACTAGCAAAACAGCATATTCTCATCATATTACCTGTCACTATTGTTGCAAAAAGGGTCATACCATTGAAAAATGCAAATTTAGGAGGATTTTGGTTCCTAAAGGAGTATTTCAATGGCTGCCCAAGTGCAACAAATTATGTACTACCTACCAAGGACCCAATGAAAATTGGGGACCTCCCTCTCTAAATTAATTTTGTAGGAAAAGTGTCTTGACATTGCCGAAAGGTTGTGGTTCCTGGATAGCGGATGCTCAAGACACATGACGGGAGACATATCACTTTTCGGTGAGTTTCACGCAAAGAAAAAGGGGTATGTCACCTATGGAGACAACAATCGGGGAGCTATACTTGGTAAAGGAAGTGTAGGTAACCCCTCTACCATAACTATAACTGATGTATTGCTAGTAGAAGGTCTTAAACATAATCTCTTAAGTATAAGTCAATTGTGCGACAAAGATTTTAAAGTAACTTTTACAAATTCTGGTTGCACAATATAACATACTAAGAAAAGAGACATTATGTTTAATGGTTTAAGAGTAAACAACATCTATATGCTAAACTTGGACGAAGTATCTAAGTCAAGTACCAAGTGTCTAATTGCTCTATGCGAAGACTCATGGCTTTGGCATAGACGCCTCGCTCACATTAATTTTGACTTACTTAACAAGGTTGTCACAAAAGACTTAGTAATCGGCTTACCAAAAATAAAATTTTCAAAGGATCATCTATGTGATGCTTGTCAAAAGGGAAAGCAAACAAAAACCTCTTTTAAATCAAAGAACGTGGTTTCAACATCACGCCCTCTTGAACTTCTTCACATGGATCTCTTTGGCCCTTCAAGGACTAAAAGCATAGGTGGAAACATCTATGGATTTGTCATTGTCGATGATTACTCTAGATTTTGTTGGACAATCTTTCTACCTAGTAAGGATCAAACTTTTCTAGCTTTCACGCAATTTGCAAGATTATGTCAAAATAAAATGAACACCAAAATAGTTGCAATTCGAAGTGATCACGGTGGAGAATTTGAAAACTATCTTTTTGAAAAATACTATGATAAACATGGAACTGATCATAACTTTTCAGCTCCTAGAACACCACAACAAAACGGAGTGGTTGAACGTAAAAATCGTGTTCTAGAGGAGTTGGCAAGAACAATGCTAAATGAGGGTAGTCTACCTAAGTACTTCTGGGCGGACGCTATTTGCACCGCATGTTATGTTTTGAATAGGATAATAATACGTCCTATACTAAACAAAACGCCATATGAATTATTAAAAGGTAGAAAACCAAATGTGTCACATCTTCACGTATTCGGTTGCAAGTGTTTTGCATTGAACAATGGTAAGGATAATCTTGGGAAAATCGATGCTAAAGCTGACGAAGGCATATTTCTTGGTTACTCACAATCTAGCAAAGCATATAGGATATACAACAAAAGGTTACTTATAGTAGAAGAGTCAGTACATGTGTCATTTGATGAATCTTATACAAAATATGTCGAGAAAGGTCTATCTTTTGATAGTGCAGGTCCATCTACTGAAGACATTGTCAAAGATAAGGAAGACGAGAGTGAAATTATTGTGAAGAAAGATGCTGAGAAAGAGAAAGATGAGTCTCATGATGATGATGAAAAAGAAAGCATCTCAAACAATGAAGAACTTCCTAAGGCCTGGACAAATGTAAAAGATCATCCAATTGACAACATTATAGGGGACATCTCAAAGGGCGTTATAACACGCTCCAAGATAAGTAACTTTTGTCATCATTTTGATTTCGTTTCACAAGTCGAGCCGAAAAACGCTGAGGACGCATTACTTGATGAGCATTGGCTAATGGCCATGCAAGAAGAATTAAACCAATTTAAACGGAATGATGTTTGGGACCTAGTCCCTCATCCGGGAGATCATCAAGTAATCGGCACTATATGGGTTTTTCGTAACAAACTTGATGAAAACAGAGTTATTACTAGAAACAAAGCTAGATTAGTTGCCCAAGGTTACAATCAAGAGGAAGGTATTGATTATGAAGAGACATACGCTCCCGTAGCACGTCTCGAAGCTATTCGTCTCTTACTTGCCTATGCTTGTTCAAAAGACTTTAAACTATTTCAAATGGATGTTAAAAGTGCCTTTCTAAATGGCTATATAAATGAAGAGGTCTATGTCGCTCAGCCACCCGGCTTTGAGAATTACATGTATCCGACTCATGTTTATAAGTTGAAACGTGCTTTATACGGTCTCAAACAAGCCCCTAGGGCTTGGTACGAACGTTTGAGCAAATTTCTACTTAGTCAAGGATACTTTAGGAGTAAAGTTGACACTACTCTCTTCATCAAAAGAAAAGATAAAGATATACTCTTGGTTCAAGTTTATGTAGATGATATTATGTTTGGATCGACTAATGCAAAACTTGTCAAAGAATTTTCTAAGCTTATGCAGAGTGAATTTGAGATGAGTCTCATGGGAGAGTTGAATTTCTTCCTTGGTCTACAAATCAAGCAACTTAGTCATGGAACGTTCGTAAGTCAAACCAAGTATTGTACAGAGTTGCTTAAAAGATTTGGAATGAGTGAGGCAAAGGAGATTGACACACCTATGGCAACAAATAGTAACCTAGACAAAGATGAGAAAGGTAAAGAGGTTGATGTGAAATTGTACCGAGGTATGATAGGTTCACTATTGTATCTCACAACTTCAAGACCGGACATCATGTTTAGTGTATTTATGTGCGCAAGATACCAATCTTGTCCAAAGGAATCACACTTAAAAGCTGTAAAAAGAATTCTACGATATCTACGTGGAACTACTACATATGGCCTATGGTATCCTAAAGGCAATGAATGTTATTTGGTGGGATTTTCCGACTCAGACTTTGCTGGATGCAAATCCGACAGAAAGAGCACCAGTGGAACATGTCATCTATTCTCAAATTCATTGATAAGCTGGCATAGTAAGAAACAAGTATCAGTTGCATTATCTACCGCTGAGGCAGAATACGTAGCTACCGGAAGCTGCTGTGCTCAGATATTATGGCTCAAGCAACAACTCATTGACTTTGGTATTAAGCTTGATCGTATACCTATCATGTGCGACAACACAAGTGCCATAAACTTGAGCAAGAATCCTGTTTTACACTCACGAACCAAGCATATTGAAATAAGGCATCACTTCCTAAGAGATCATGTAGAGAAAGGAGACGTTATATTTGAACATGTAGAGAGCAAGAAGTAACTAGCTGACATCTTCACCAAACCTCTAGCAACGGAGCAGTTCTTCAACATTCGTAGGGAATTAGGGATATTAGATATCTCTAATTTGAGCTAAATGCGTTTGTTTTCTTAATTTTATTCCTTTACTCTCTCTCTCTATATATATTGATTATACTCAAGCTAACATCTCTTTTAGTATGAAGGTAGTTCATCATCAAATCAAGCATCATTCCACATTGACTAGAGGATTATACCTCATTCTATGAAATGATGACGAGACACCTACATATTGAGAAGGCGGTAACATGTTTGTTGCTCACTTCCAAAAATATTATTGATACTACAATATGCTATCAATTAACATGTTTATAGTGACTTCATGTATGATTATCCATATATCTCACTTACTTGTATATGTCTTTCATCATTATTCATAACATATCATGTTTTGGGCATACAAGCAAGTAACTAAGCATAAATCCATCATATATCAACATCACCAAGGCATTTCAAACAATTGAAGCAATTTAGGTCGACCTACCTTGCATCTGAGTCGACCTACAGAAGTTATTTTTCCATAGAAAACAAAAATGCCCAGTTACGTCGACCTACCCTTCTTTTAGGTTGACCTAATTTGATCTTTTTTTAAGTTCTTCTGTTAGGTCGACCCAGCCTTCATTTAGGTCGACCTACTGCTGCAAGAATTCCCAAATTTGGGTCTGTTGGTCGACCCGACCCATCCCCATACATAACTAGACATTCCAATTTCCATTTTTGCTCATTCTCATATCATTGTGTATGGCCAACCCTAAATTCTCAAGTTCAAAGACAGCCAATGATCATCTCTCTCACTCAAATCGTCAACAATCATGGCACCCAAATCAAGAAAAGGAAAGGAAATCGCATCCGGATCATCCTCTCAACCGTAAGTGCTATAGCCCTTGTTCATCCTGATTGCAAAGAAAACTTTGAAAAGTGGCAAATGAAGAGGAAGATAGTCAAGCAATATATCTATAATCCACATGTTGCTAAACATATGCACATTCCTGATGTTGTCAGTCTGATTCAGCATCAAAATATTCACCCTCTTTTGGAATGTGACACACCGTACTGTGAGAATACTGTTAGGGCTTTCTATGCAGGGTTCACAAGAGAGGAAGGTTGTAATTTTCGATTTAAGATGGGTTCGAGATCACATGTTGTTGACAAACGGGCCTGGATAAGTATCTTTGGCCTTACACTTGTAGGAGATGAAGTCCGTATAGAAGACGGTGAGATCCCGGCCAACTATGATCATGTGGCCTACATGAAATCAATTCTCAAAGACCCTTCCATCTTTGATAAGCCGAATGAAACAATCACAGCTGGGCACTTAAAGAGAGATCCTAGGCTCCTAAATTGGATTATCTCACGAGTCATTCGACCACGAGCAGGCGGATTCTCAAGAATTGAAAGAAATGAAGTTGTGTTAATGTATCTGCTGCAAAACAGGACGCGTGTACACTGGCCACACTTTCTAACTGCCAATTTCCATGAGGTACAGCAGAAGACTACTGCTCTATGTTATGGCTCGATCATTCAAACAATCGTGAACCATTTTGGCATGAGACTCGATGGATTTCCCTACATTCACATGAGGCAGTCCCAAGATTTCTCCCAAACAACCTTAACCCTCATGGGATACCATTGGGATCCAGATAGGAAAACCTACTATCTTATTCAAAAGGGAACCGGAAAGGTCATATACAACTATGACGATCCTACGGAATTTGGCCACCTTGCAGGTAATGAAGAAGAAGGAAATGATCAAGAAATAGAAAATGATGAGGATCACACTATGGAAGATGTAACTCATGACACGGATCCAAATTGGCAATATGTCCCTCGTCAAGAGGAAGAAATTCCTTGGGGATACACGGCTCCACCTCCGCCGGATCAGTCCAACATCATTTCCATGCTTGAAAATATGCAACTCCTACAACAACAGCATTTCGACACACAACAGCTCCAATTCCAGAACATGCAACAGCTTCAACAAGATCGCTATGACGAACAACAACGAAAATATCAATCGTTATACAGCTTGGTTCAAGACCACAAAAGCAACTTTGAAACGTTTGCATCCAACTCGACCTTAAGACATAATCATTTTGAGGAGACTGCATTGAACCGCCATGCAAATCTAAGTCAAAGCTTCAATACTCTAAACATCTCCGTGCTTGATCTGTTGGAACAAGTTGAAGAAGATCGTCCTCAAACGTTTCAAAGAGGAAGAGGAAGACGGGGCAGGCGTTAGGATGCATCACATTTCATATCATCATCTCATTGCATTTCATTCCATCATCATTATGTTTATTTTCTAAACTTTCTAGCACTTAGTCTCGTTTCCGTTCAATTAGTTGAAATATTATGTGTGCTTGGGTGTACCTTTAAATTTGTTTGGATATTATGCTACCTCTACTTGCCTTTTACCTATTATGCTATGCATGTTTGCGTTATATCTATTTTATCTTGTTACTCTCTTCTACTATTCCTTCGTTGTATTTCTTTTGATGTTGTCAAAGGGGGAGATAGGTGCTGGGAGTACGGGGGAGCTCAGTATGAAGGAGCTTACGCATACAAGTCCGGGGGAGCTCTCACTACTTGTTTGCTGGAGCTTTCACTACTTGTTTGCCATCATCAAAAAGGGGGAGTATGTGAATACAAGTCCACACTCACAAAGGAGTTTTTGATCCATGGCAAACTTCACAAGCAAACGCAACAAGGCACAAGCAAAAGAACTCAAGGAAAAGCAAATTTGGCTATTCAAGACAAATCAGGTCGACCTGCTCTGCATCTAGGTCGACTCAAAACAAGGAAAACAAGGAAGATTCAGAAATGCCACAGATAGGTCGACCTACTCACACTCCAGGCCGACCTAAAATGATGAAATTTACACACCTCACTGTTAGGCCGACTCACATGACAACTAGTTCGACCTAAACTGAAGAAAAGTCTTCAGAACATGTTTCAACAGCATTCTGGACGACCTAAACCTTCGACAGGTCGACCTAACTGGCAAGAATTTCATCCAAGTTGTATCCAGTTCTGTTAGGTCGACCTAAGCACTACAAGAGGTCGACCTATTTGCTCAAAAAGGCAAAAATTGCAGATCTGCTATGCTCCAACTGACCAGCTCTCATATATATTATCTATTGTCAATTATTGAAGAATTAACACCAACAACTGAAAGATACACAAAGGCTTCTCATCTTCGATCATCGACACAACTCCAACACAACTACACACAATCATTTTTGCATTGAGGGTTTGCGTTCAAGATCGATAACGTCCATGGAACGGAATTGAAGATTCCTAGTGGGTGAAGATTTGTGGGGTTTTTGGTGAATAAAATCTGCAGGTTTTGTCCTCCAAGATTGGTGAATTTTGGGGGTTTTTATCAAGAGGCTTCATCAAGGATCCAGCTGAGTGTGAAGATTGAAGAACAAGGGTTCAAGCAATTCAAGACACTGCAGAAAGTGATCAAAGTGAAGCTCTTGGAAGACCTTGATCTGGCTCAAGATTAAGGGGGAAGAAGATTCAAAGGATCGACAAAATCGGTTTATTGTTTATCGCTTTGTTATATTCTTTGTATAAACTGCTTTCAATAATAATGGAAGACTTCCCAATTCCCGTTTGGAATTGGGGGCAGATGTAGTCGTAGCGAGGACGATCGACGAACTGCCTGAACAAATATCGTGTTGTTATCGCTTTTATCTTTTCATTTACGTTCTGTTCATATTTGGTTATAATTGCAAATTGAGCAACGATTCAAGTGTTAAAATTGTGTATTAAGAACTTGTGTAAACATCACAATTCACCACATATTGAATCACAATCAATTTGAATATTATCACCAAGTGTTTGTCTTTTTGCTTCATCCATTATCAAAGCATTGGAAACAAAGTTTATCAAAATAGAAGTTAATCGTTTTTTATTGGTGTAACGAATTGCTTCAATAGTATATTCTTTCATTGTTAATCCCAATCATTTTGTGGTTTTATCACATATACAACCTTTTCAATAGCGGTCCGGAATAGACGCGAGTAGATTCAGAACCGCTTTCGCTTAAGTTTGAAATAATTCCGAAAAACTTTGAGAGATCTATTCACCCCCCTCTAGATCCTTAAGCCTAGCGTCTAACACTTACCAAAGTGCTTGCCTTTAAGGCTGTTGATGATTTTTCTAAGAAGAACAAAGAAAAATCAAAGATCTTCATCATCTTCTTCAAAGATACCATAGGGATGTACTCTACTAATATCATAATTTTTGTATACTCCATAACCAAAGTGAATGGTTCAATCATGGAGAAAGGGGCTGGTGTGTTAGAACATGATTTGTTGCTACAGTAAGTCTCTATATTTTGACGATAACAATACATATATTTTGTATGTAACAATTAAGTTTCTAATAGTTTCTTGAGTGTGCAGATATTGTGTTCTAAAAAATTCCGGATTGTTGCCCGTGAAGAATCATCATAAACAAGCAAGGCGCCTCAGAAACATCATCTGCATCTAATTTTGAAGAAACATTAGCAGTTCTAAAGAATACTGAATGTTCATCAGAAAGTGGATTCACGATGTGCTTCTCAATAAGCCGTTGCTTCAGAAGTCACAAGTAATCAGAAGAAAGAACTCTATTAGAATTTCTGCTCCAAGATCAGAAATCAGCGAGCGAGCTTTCAAATCAAGTTTAGAAGTCAATGATTTGTTAATCAAAAAAGTTGTTGCTTCTAAAGACAAAGTCAAGATTCTGAATACATCAAAGGTCAAGCCTTAGAAGATCCGAAGTATTTTCAAACAATGAAAGGACGTGTTTCATAGATGATCACATATCTGATAACTCTTAAAGGATTCTGATACGAAGTTTGAAGAAACCAAATTTGAAGACCAAATGCTGAAAGACTCTGAAGACGCAGTTCTGAAGATTCTGAAGACTTGAAGCTCTGAAGATTCATGTTTTTGAAGACAAAGGGTGTAACACCCCTTTTTTAACCGAAAATAAATACATATATTCACAGAGTAATAACATGCATATAATTAAAAGGGCGTCACATGTTGTTTCCATAGAAATGAAAACCCAAAACAAATATACTAACATGGACCTGATCACATTTATAACACAATTTGAAAACTTCATGTTTCATCAATATGCATATCGCAACGGAATAATAATTTCTCGAACAATTTCGATGATTATATCCCATACTATAATCATCTACCAAATCATAATAACATAATCATCTCATAAACATGTTATATGAATCTAAAAATAGGAAACATAGCCATCAACATAATATATCCAAAATATCAGGTCAAATACAATAAAATAAAAAATATTCAGACATCTAAAACATGAGTTCAAATATCCCCCAGTGTTACATGATCAGAGAATTGACTCACTACCTAAATCAAAATGAAATAACCGATAAGCTCCTCGGCTGAATCCTCGTGCAAGCACGCTACTCGTTGGAAACTGCACAATGTCGCATTGAACATCATTCAAACAGAAGGGTGATAATTCAAATCATTATGAATATATATATATATATATATATATATATATATATAATACGACAATGAATATAGCATGCGATATTATAATCATCCATCACTCTTCATAATTTAAATGAGTTCCATAAATATTACACCTAACACGAATTTTCAATTATCGAATCAGTACACATCAATTCAAACAATCACATAGCAAAACAAATGTGACTTAAAATGCAATTAATGCGACTCATGCATGTGGTACCATGTGCTTCTCAATAAGCTGTTGCTTTAGAAGTCACAAGTAATCAGAAGAAAGAAATCTATTAGAGTTTCTGCTCCAAGATCAGAAATCAGTGAGCGAGCTTTCAAATCAAGTTTAGAAGTCAAAGATTTATTGGTCATAAAAGTTGTTGCTACTAATGACAAAGTCAAGATACTTAATACATCAAAGTTCAAGCCTTAGAAGATCAGAAGTATTTTCAAACAATGAAAAGACGTGTTTCTCATATGATCACATATCTGATAACTCTTAAAGGATTCTGATACAAAGTCTGAAGAAACCAATCTGAAGACCAAGTGCTGAAATACTCTGAAGACGTAGTTCTGAAGACTCTAAAGACTTGAATCTATGAAGATTCATGTTTATGAAGATAAAGGGTACTGAAGACCAAGTGCTGAAGACTCTGAAGATGTGGTTCTAAAGATTAATTCTAAAGACTCAAAAGCTTATTTTCCTTCTTCCAACTCATGCTGTCAGCCTCTGAAGTTCAAGAAGAATAGAAAATAACATTATGAAGTACAAAGTACAAGGTACAGATGAACGTTTCATTGGTATGAAAGGACAAACAAAGTGTACTATTCTACAAAAGCTATTTCCCACCAATTCATAGCAACGTATCAAGCTACGATACATTGACGTACTCCATATATGCTTGATTTTAGCCGTTGGAAATCAAATAGACCTTCTTTACCTCCAACGTCTCTTTTGAGAAACTATAAAAAGAAGACCAAATTATCCAACAAGGTTGATGACAACTATAAAGGTTGTTATTGCAATAATCACAATGCTAACTCTCATACGGTCATAATGGCTGTTGTCATTGCAGTTATTAGTTATTTCTTGGTTGGAATGTAATTCAATCACCATAAATGAAGAAAGAAGAATCAACATATCCAGAAAAAGAACAAATATTCAGAAATCGTTGATTAAGAAGCATCTATCACAAGAGAAGCTGAAGCTCATGCCAATTAGAAATGCTACTAGGCCAATTAGTTGATGTTAATGCCTAAGTTGAAATGCTGAAGCCGATATGAACAAAGAAGATGAAGAAAGAAGATTCTACAAGATGGTACTCAATTCTAATCTTATACATCTTGCTCAACAAAGAAGATGAAGAAGAAGAACACTACTAGATGCTATTCAACATATAAATTATATACATCTTTGTAGAACAATGTAATGAACACAAGAGCTATTTCTCAATTTGTGTTATAGGTTTGAAATTCTTCATGTAAATTGTTTTAACTTAAGAGTTGTTGCTCATAATTATGTTAAACAATATGTGATTAATTTATTATGTAATTTTCTTAAGAGAAGCAATCATGTAAACACAAATTTTATCAACTGTATGTTGATGGTTCC